>NC_052505.1:18156937-18386317 GCF_014356525.2 Nilaparvata lugens
AATTGTAACTCATTACTGCATAATGCTTTAATTGTTGAAATGGATGATACATAAACTTGATAAAACACTTATTGACATGGGCTACTTTCAAATTAATAAAACAAAATGAATCTTATAGCACCCTTTATTTTAAAGTTTTTTAAAATAAAATTTAAAGTTTTTTAAAATAAAGGGTGCTATAAGATTTATTTTGGTTTATAACTTAATAGTTTCAGTATTGTTCAAGACTTTTAGTATTGTTCTAACTCCTCAACTCAATAGATCACGTAGCAGAATAGAAAAAACGAAATCCTGCATAGAAACACATAGAAATTCATTCGAAATCATCTCCGAAAACACTTTCAGAACTCTTTTTTAAGACGTTCACTATTCTCATAGCTTCTAAGCTCATATGTACAGGTAACAGAATATAACAAAAACGAAATCCTGCATAGAAACACATAGAAATTCATTCGAAATCATCTCCGAAAACACTTTCAGAACTCTTTTTTAAGACGTTCACTATTCTCATAGCTTCTAAGCTCATATGTACAGGTAACAGAATAGAACAAAAACGAAATCCTGCATGGAAACACATAGAAATTCATTCAAAATCATCTCCGAAATCACTTTCAGAACTCTTTTTTAAGACGTTCACTATTCTTCTAGCTTCTAAGCTTTTATGTACAGGTAACAGAATAGAACAAAAACAAAATCCTGCATAAGAAACACAGAGAAATTCATTCGAAATCATCTCCGAAAACACTTTCAGAACTCTTTTTTGAGACGTTCACTATTCTCATAGCTTCTAAGCTCATATGTACAGGTAACAGAATAGAACAAAAACGAAATCCTGCATAGGAACTCATAGAAATTCATTCGAAATCGTCTCCGAAAACACTTTCAGAACTCTTTTTGAGACGTTCACTATTCTCATAGCTTCTAAGCTCATATAAATGTACAGGTAACATAATAGAACAAAAACGAAATCCTGCATAGAAACACATAGAAATTCATTCAAAATCATCTCCGAAAACACTTTCAGAACTCTTTTTTAAGACGTTCACTATTTTTATAGTTTCTAAGCTCATATGAACAGGTAACAGAATAGAAAAAACGGAATCCTGCATAGGAAACACATAGAAATTCATTCGAAATCATCTCCGAAAACACTTTCAGAACTATTTTTTAAGACGTTCACTATTCTCATAGCTTCTAAGCTCATATGTACAGGTAACAGAATAGAACAAAAACGAAATCCTGCATAGAAACACATAGAAATTCATTCGAAATCACCTCCGAAAACACTTTCAGAACTCTATTTTAAGACGTTCACTATCCTCATAGCTTCTAAGCTCATATGTACAGGTAACAGAATAGAACAGAAGCGAAATCCTGCATAGGAAACACATAGAAATTCATTCGAAATCATCTCCGAAAAAACTTTCAGAACTCTTTTTTAAGACGTTCACTATTTTCATAGTTTCTAAGCTCATATGAACAGGTAACAGAATAGAACAAAAACGAAATCCTGCATAGAAACACATAGAAATTCATTCGAAATCACCTCCGAAAACACTTTCAGAACTCTTTTTTAAGACGTTCACTATCCTCATAGCTTCTAAGCTCATATGTACAGGTAACAGAATAGAACAGAAACGAAATCCTGCATAGGAAACACATAGAAATTCATTCGAAATTATCTCCGAAAAAACTTTCAGAACTTTTTTGAGATGTTCACTATTCTCATAGCTGCTAAGCTCATATGAACAGGTAACAGAATATAACAAAAACGAAATCCTGCATAGAAACACATAGAAATTCATTCGAAATCATCTCCGAAAACACTTTCAGAACTCTTTTTTAAGACGTTCACTATTCTCATAGCTTCTAAGCTCATATGTACAGGTAATAGAATAGAACAAAAACGAAATCCTGCATAGAAACACATAGAAATTCTGATAGCAATAATTACTACACTGTCAGAGAGTTGACCAGAAAAGGACAGTCGTTGAGCTCTGAAAATGAAAACTGGCAGTAAATTAAAACCAACGCTCAGTGTGTGTATCCTTTATTTTCCAACATGTCCCACTAAGTATAGAATATCTACTCTCAATATGGATATAGAGTATGTGCGTGTAATATACGACGGTACTGTTAGTATAGAATATCAAGTCACTATATGGATATACGGTATAAGTAAGTGTGATATGTGACCACACTGTTAGAATAGAATACCGGGTCAGTATATAGATATAAAGTGCATATATGTATTAAGTAGGATGGGCGAGTGAGAATGAATCATTGGTGCGACAAAAATTTACTGCCCTTGTTTAGACTGCAACATTCAGCAGATGACACATCTTGATTTATTATGTTGCAAACTGTTTTGTTTTATTTTCTAATGAGAGAAGTAAGTCTATGTCGAAATGTGGTTTGGTGTGACGTATATATCTTGGAAAATGTGAGAGATAAAAATTGTCTTGATCTAGAATATTTGAGTTTTCATTTGAAATCTTGTTTACTTCAAGCATAGAGGAAAGATAGCTTAAAATATCATAGAGTGCGATAGGTAGAATAGAAAGCAGATAGCTTAATAAGCAAGAAAGCATAATGCTATATATACTTTTAGTGATAGTCATTCAATCTCAGCTATATATGTACTTTTAGTGATAGTCATTCAATCTCAGCTATATATATACTTTTAGTGATAGTCATTCAATCTCAGCTGTTTTCCATGCATGAAATCAAACAGCTGTTTGCAGAACAAATAAACATATGATTCTCATTACAGCATGCTCTACTGTAATGAAACCATATGTTTTCTTCACAGTCGAGTATGTTTCCTAGTTCCGAAATAGGAACAACAAAACTGCTACAATAAAACCACCTTCAGCGCTCCAGGTGAAGTTTTGTCAACTTTTGACAAAAATAGTGTACATTACTTGGACGTGAATGTCTTTTGCAATGCTCGAATGAAATTCTAGTCTCGGCCAACGCCTCAACTAGAAACATCATTCTCGTCTGCAAAAGGCCCCTTCCCGTCCATGTGACGTAAGATACTATTTTCATGGTTCAACTTTCTTGAACTTGAGAGGGAAATGGACAACAAAGATAATAGTTCGAAATAAAACTCTGCAGTTTTGTTTCTAACTGGATTATTGAGATCATTTCTTATCACTGTTTATGGCAATATCTATCTCTATTTTTTCCCACTTGAATGTTTGTTTATCCCATTTCAAATCATTCAGTGATAGAACACAACCTTTCTTTCGAAACTATCTATGTCAAAATTTCAAAAGTGATGTCACACAAAAAGTGTCAATTTTTATCTGAGCCACTTGATTTCAATCATTCATTCTATGATTTATGTAAAACCCAATGTATGAATAAATTAATACAATAAATAAATCCTTGTCGTTCGGTCAATGTGGATATCACATCATAATTATCTGAAAAATTCTGGGTTGAATTCATTGATAAACCTTTCCACCATTTTATCAATGAAATCTCTTATGTAATCTTTGTAATCATTCTTCTATAGGTATATACTGTGGTAGAGACTCATGACCCACTTATCTATCAATATTCATTTAGTTATTCGGTCATGTACAATTATATAAATAGCTTTATAGAATCACACAGTTTTCTTGATTTTTTATGAATGAATTGAAGTCATAAATTACTAAACGAGTAGTGAAAACATTCAACAAAGCAAAACGAAATACTCCGCACAGGTGGAATAACGTTCATTGATCATACTAATATTCCATTCATTTTATTGAAACGTATGAAACAAGTGGGTTTATGTGGGATATAATACTTGCCAACAATATTTATTAACACCACAACTTATCGGGTTTTCAACTATTAGAATTATATCTATGTTTATCTCCTACATAGATATATAAATAGACAGGTAACCTGATATTGAACAATTGGCGATATTATCGCTTCTTCAACTACGCAAAATTATTATTCAATATTACCAACAAAACATGTAATCTTTCGCTTATTTATCTACAAATATTGTGATCATATCTTGATAAACTATGCAATATTATTTGTAAAGTTGTGTATATTTCATCTAGTGTGAGTGTCTCTTCCTGTATCGATGCATATTCATGGCAGTGTTGGGTGACTATTGAAAGTCGTCAAATTTATCACCTGGGACGTTGTTCTCTGTCAAATTGATAGATTTACGAGGCTGGTAAGTACGTTTAGCATAATTATTATTAGTTACTGTGAGTACAGTGGGAGTAAACTAGAATGATAAGTTATTGCAAAATCAATAGTAATGCACTTGGCCTACGTCTGAGTCAATATGATAGAGATTAAACAAAGTAAAGCTGCGTTTACACCAAAGTTATTAACAAAATGTTCATCCCTCCGTCCTCATGGATTCTATTAGATTGAACATAACTTATCATACACATGATGAACATATGTGTTTGTCAAGCTCCGTTGGAATATCTTCTTTTATTCTTCTTCTTCACGTGCCTGCTCCGTTTCGGATGTTGGCGATCATAATGGCTATCCTGATTTTGTCGACGGCGCTACGGAACAGCTCTACAGATGACTGGTGAAACCATAGCCTCAGATTTGCCAGCCATGAAATTCTCCTTCTGTCAGGTCCCCTTTTTCCGTTGATTTTTCCTTGAAGGATCTCTTGCAGAAGTTTGTATCTTGAGCTATTCCTCATAATGTGGCCGAGGTATTGGAGTTTTCTACTTTTAATGGTATTCAGGAGCTCCGGTTCTTTATTCATTCTCCTGAGAACCTCTTGATTAGTAACTTTTTGCTTCCAGGATATTTTCAGCATTCTTCTTTACAGCCAGAGTTCAAAAGCTTCAATCCTTACCATTGTTTCTTTTGTGAGGGTCCATGCTTCTACCCCATACAACAGAACGGAGAACACATAGCAACGCAATAGTCTCAATTTAGTTAATAGAGTAAGGTCGTGACTCTTGTACAGCTTACTCAAATTATTGAAGACAACTCTTGCTTTTTCTATATATTCCGTTGGAATATAGTTTCTTCTAATTGAAAACTAATAGAAAAGGGAAAAGAGCAACAGAAACAAGGAGAGAAGAGAAAGTGAAAAAAGAACGAGGAAACCACAAACATTTTTTTACTATTTTCCACACATATTGATGTTGACACATTCTGCTTCCTAGACAGTCTAGGAAATTCAACAAAGTTGTAGGCATAACCGACCAAATCCCATACTGCCAGCTGAACGTGGAACAGAGGCCAGACTTTCAAAGTGGACCGTGAATTTTAATAAAGTGCAAAACGCAGAATATTATAATCTCATTCTGGGTTTGTAACCACGATTTATTCAAGTTGCTAGACTGGCAGGCTTTACGAACCGTGCAAACTATAATGCAATAAAAGAGAGAGAACTGGGAAAAAAGAAGAAGGAGAAGATGAAGAAGGAGGAGGAGATGAAGGGAAAAAAGTAGAAGAAACAAGCTAGGGTAGGAAACTTTCGAAGCCCTAAAACGTGTTTCTTGTAAGAATTTCAACCAGACTTATTAAAAAGTTGAAATGAGCCATTGAAAAACGCATATTAAAAACTTTTTTATGACCAAAGTAAACTTTTCAGGCCTATATGTGTGTTGACTTTGAATTAACTACTGCTGGGCTACTACTAAATAGAGATGGAATGAGAGACTCAATGATAAAGAATAAGGAGTGGCGAGAGGAGAGAGTAGAGAAAAAGAGAAAGGAAGGAAAAGGAAGAAGGATAAGGAGGAGGTGGACAAGAAGGTTGTTGGAGAGGAGGAGAGGAAAGAGAAAAAGAAGAAGTGGAAGAAGGACAAGGAGGAGGTGAAGAAGAAGGTGGATGAAGTGGAGGAGGGGGAAGAGAAGAGAGAGAAAGAGAAGGAGAGGAAGGACAAGGAGGGGTGAACAAGAAGGTGGATGAAGACGAGGAGAGGGAAGAGAAGAAAGAGAAAGAGGAGAAGAGGAAGAACAAGGAGAGGATGAACAAGAAGATGAAGGAAGTGGAGGGAATGTGAAGGAACGTGGTGGAGAAGGAAATTGAAAAGGAGAAAGAGGATATGAAGGTGAAGAAAGAGATAAAGATGGCGCATAAGATGGCGAGAAAGAGGAATGAGAAACTATAGCTGTTCAATAATGCATGCAAACCAACTCTATTACACTCTATAACAATAGATATCGCTAGCTAAAATCTTGGCTCAATTTGGATCTGCTATGATTCAATGCACTAAGTCTGGACCTCACTGCAGTTGAGGATTAGCTGAGTTCTTCTTCTTCTTCTTCATCATCATCATCATCATCACCATCATCTGAAGCCGAATATTGGGGATTAGTGAAGGGCAAGATTCAGAATGGAAGTCAAGCCTCGCAAATCACTTGCTTAGGAAGTCTTAGAGATAGTTCTATCTGAGTGAGTTGTTGTTCATCTCAGTGAGTAGTTCATCCGAATCTGAACTGGTTAATCCTCTCTCTCTCTCTCTCTCTCTCTCTCTCTCTCTCTCTCTGGTAGAGAGTTAGTGGGGAGGATATTTTTAATATTCTTTCCGAAGAATGGACATTGATATGTCCAAAGCTCCGCCAATTTATGTAGATGCATAACAATATAATTATTATCTATAGTTATTATATTACAAATTGCGTTTTCATATCATATACAGTTCAATAATTATTTTCTTAGTCTATATCATGTAAATTCATCTATAATTTTGCTGTATTGTAAGCTATTGTATATAAGTGTATAAGACAGTATATATTGTAATCTACATAAATAAAGTACTCAATCAATCAATCAATCAATCTCTCCCTCTCTCTCTCTCTCTCTATCGAGAGCCCATCATCCTAAATAGCTCTTGCAAAGGTCGGGACAAGTTGGTTTGTGAAATTGGATTGATTCACCTGTTATAAGTATGGAAGCATTGCCATAGTGAAAAGAGAGCATAAAGATATATTTTGTGCATAAGCTTCAAAAGCTCCGTCATGAGCTTCTTAAAAAATAGTTCATGCTATCTTTTTTTGTATGGCATAGCTTAATCAGTTTCTCAAAGGTATTATTTATTTATTTATTATTTATTTATTTATTTATTTATTTATTTATTTATTTATTTATTTATTTATTTATTTGAAAATTTACATATTTTATGGCCTACTCGAGTAGGCCACTATAGTGAGATTCATGTTATAAAGTCAACACCTGATTCACATAGGTTTGTTATCCTTGTCTGCTATCCTTTGTATGCTATGAAGACACAAAAAAATAAATCTCCAAAATATTCAACCTCAATTATGAAAGTTTATAACTTGATATATTATATTCGATTAATGAATATTTCCTTGTTCTTCAAGATCCCATTTCAACAGCAGTTTTACTATTTCTCCTTTGACTGACATTGTCTCTTGTATTGTGTTAATCGTCATTGTAAGTGCTGCCACCTACCGACTACTGTTGTAAACATCTCTGACCAATCACAAGCCAGAACTATGCATCTAGTACACGCCCATTCTCGATTCTGATTGGTAGCGTATATTATCACTATAAAGTCTACAGTCTCACAATCTTACAAGCTTTTAGAAGATATTTTCTCGAAAAAGTAATTGAACAAAACTTGTTCACCAACAATGAGAAGAAAATAGTACTTACAGCAAATCATGTATTGCTTGAAGTAACACAAGACAATTCTTGTAGCAAAACAAGTCTTAAGTAACACAAATCAACAAGTCTTGTCAGTTTTGGAATCTGACTTCATCTAATGATAGTCAAGACCAACAAAAAATGCAAACCAATGATTAGATACATAATTATGATCTGAATTTCACTACAATATTGTGATAGAACAGTGATTCCATCTTCTGAGTTACTGCTCTTTTCAACGTAATTCATTATTAAAAAAGCAACGAGATAATCAAACTGGAATTATTTGATCGGGTGATCTCAGTTATCTGAAGAAATAGAAAGCACAGTACCTTCTCCAGAGATGACGAAATTCTTCACAAATTACATCAAGAAAAATAACATATACATTGTCCTAGGTTAGTTAATCACCAACTGACACATTCTACACCAAGGCACAGATAATTCATTAATTATTATTCCAAGGTATTCAACCGTTATGATAAACTTATCATTATAACACAATTCACAACACAAAATTAAAATCACGGTCGATTAGTTAGAATCCACATCACAATGTCATCATTGAATGAATGGTTCCCATTGTCTTAATGTATAGGGAATTCTGACTGTAGAAAGTTTTAATGACTGTGAATATTGTAATTCCATAAATTGTGAACCGTTATTTTCAATTATCAATAATATTATTATTATGCATGTAATTCATGGATGACTTTATCATAATATATATTCAAATGGATCAAAACTAAATCCACGAAGCTGCAATTAATCAAATTCAATCATAATATTTTCAAACGATAATTTCCACCGCTGACTGCTGTGAAATTAATAAGCGCCAAGATTTTAATTTACTGCTCAATATGAGATCAGGTTTCTAATAGCGAGGCGCAAGATTTGCATTCACTGTAATAATAATAGTATTCAATTACGCCGGATAATGTTTTAAAAGAATTGATTAGAATCTATTGAATTAAAAGCTGTATGTAAATTAGTGTACGATAAAACTAGTTTGCAACAGTGATAGAGAAACAAGAATAGATTGACAAAGTAAGAAATACAAGACAAGAGAGAAAGAGGATGTGTGTGAGATAGGCAGATAAGAGAGAAAAAGAGAGAGAGAGAGTGAGCGTGAGAGAGCGAGTGAGGGGGAGACAGATTGATTGATTGAGTACTTTATTTATGTAGATTACAATATATACTGGCTTATACACTTATATACAATAGATTACAATACAGCAAAATTATAGATGAATTCACATAATATAGACTAAGAAAATAATTATTGAACTGTATATGATATGAAAATGCAATTTGTAATTTATAATAACTATAGATAATTATATTGGTCTGCATCTACATAAATTGGCGGATCTTTGGACATATCAATGTCCATTCTTCGGAAAGAATATTAAAAATATCCTTCCCACTAACTCTCTACCAGAACGTTAATTTCATTAATTAAACTAAGGATTTATTTATCAATGGAAATATTGTAAAAGTTTTAATTAATATGAATATTTAAGAGAAAAAAACAGAAAATTGATAAAGTGAAATAATAATATAAGTAGCCTAGATAAGATCAAATTATTGATTAATAGAATGAAGTAGGCTGAGAGAGAGAGAGAGAGTGAGAGAGAGAGAGTGAGAGAGAGAGAATTTAAACAACTTTATATAATTTATCAGTTTACAACTTATCCACCTGTAATCATGATTCGAGACGAGACGGCTGAAAATAGCAAAGTATGATAATTGTTTCCTTGAATTTTATGGCATAATTAAACACCCACTCTGAGAGTCCTGGAGTACTCATTTCCTTACGGACTAAAAACAAGCTTTTGTCTCATTGAGCTGACCAATACTGGTTTCAAATTAATCAGATTTGAGCTTCAATGCTATTCGATTTGAGCTTGGAAATTATTATTGAGTAAATACAGCTTCGTCGATTTTTTTTTGGTCCATCATTCTCATTTAGATCATTAAAAATTATTATATTATGAGACCTCTATGGTACCCCAATTTTTGTGTAGTATATCTTTTGTTCCCCATTCCATTAATGTATTCCTCTCTATATGCGCGCACCCTTACTAGCGGATTACAAGGAAACTAACGGGAACCAATTTATTGTTGTTTGTTTTTACTTATAGAGCACCATAGTTATATTAAAATTACTATCATTCATTTATTGCATAGAGCAAAGAATACAATAGTCAGAACAATCTTGGAAAACTGAGAATTTTTTGGTTTAAACAACACTCTCATACTTCAACATTTGGTTAATATTGGAAATCGAATTCAAATTGATTGGATAAAGGAACAAACTTTACATAAATTATTCAATTTTTCAATTCAATTCAATTTATTCACAACACACAAAAATCTGGTGTGGTACACTCACACAACTTTCCTTGCTCATATTCGAAACTACGATCAGACTTTTGTATATGTGTATATATAATTGTTTTCAGAGTACTTTTTCCTTTGTGTAAATTGTGAAATTCAATGATTTTTTTAGTCGTCATTTTTTTTAAGTCGTCAAAACAGCTGTTCTACAGATGAAATATCTCGACTATGTGTTCTTTTTATGAACTGCTCTACCTACCTACCTCATGCACGAGAAGGAGGTTACAAAGTCCATTTCTCAAGGATGGGGTGGACCCCCCATTAGTTTCCCAGAAAGGAGACTCATGCCAGTTAATAGAGCTGATAAATAACTATACAGGGTATGAATTTGAAAAAAATCGGTCAAGTTATTTTGAAAAAATCGTGAAAAACATGGTTTTTTAGTAATTATCCGCCATTTTTCTCAAGAATATTACGGAGCTCCTGCAATTTTCCAAGGAAAAAACTCATGTCATTTGATAGGACTTATGAATAGCAACCCATGGCTTGAATTTGAAGAAAATCGTTAGAGCCGTTTTCGAGAAAACCGTGAAAAACCTGGTTTTTGGTCATTATCCGCCATTTTTCTCAAGAATATTACGGAGTTCATGGAATTTTCCCAGAAATGAGACTCATGCCAGTTGATAGTGCTTATGAATATCTATCCATGGTATGAATTTGAAGTAAATCGTTTGAGCAGTTTTAGAGAAAACGGTGAAAAACATGGATTTTTAGTCATTATCCGCCATTTTTCTCAAGAATATTACGGAGCTCCTGAAATTTTCCCAGAAATGAAACTTATGCCAGTTGATAGGGCTTAAAAATAGCTATCCATGGTATAAATTTGAAGAAAATCCTTGGAGCCGTTTTCGAGAAAACCGTGAAAAACATGGTTTTTTAGTCATTTTCCGCCATTTTTCTCAAGAATATTACGGAGCTCCTGAAATTTTCCCAGAAATGAGACTTATGCTAGTTGATAGGGCTTATAAATAGCTATCCATGATATAAATTTGAAGAAAATCGTTAGAGCCATTTTCGAGAAAAACGTGAAAAACATGGTTTTTTAGTAATTATCCGCCATTTTTTCCGCCATCTTGAATTGAATTTTATTGAATTTCTTATTGTCGGGTCCTCATGGTATAGGGACCTTAAGTTTAAAATTTCAAGTCGATCGGTTGATTAGGAATGGAGTTATCGTGTTCACAGACATACACACACACACACATACACACACACACACATACACACACACACACACATACACCACACACACATACACACACACACACACACATACACACACACAGACCAATACCCAAAAATCATGTTTTTGGACTCAGGGGACCTTGAAACGTATAGAAAACTTGAAATTGGGGTACCTTAATTTTTTTTGGAAAGCAATACTTTCCTTACCTATGGTAGTAGGGCAAGGAAAGTAAAAATCTGGTGTGGCGCACTCACACAACTTTCCTTGCCGTTATGAAAATTGATCACCTGACGCTACGGTAGTGTTCCCGCGCATCACAAGTCTACTATTCAAAGATTAAAGCCAGCTGGTGACAGGGTAATAACACTGGAGACACACGAGGTCTGCTATCTCTTCATAGTGAATCAACAGTTGCCAATAGTTTGCAATTGGATAATCACATTTTCTCGATTTTCGAGTTTATTTTTAATTTTAGGTGGAAATGTTACTAAACATTAATTTTAGAGATTCTCATGCTCAATCTATTCCACTAGAAATTTTTTGTTTAAATTGTATCTGAAGCTTGATAATTAAAAATCTAAAATCAAACTTTGCATAGATGAGGCGGAACTCCTGAAATTTTCACAGATATGGGACTTGTGGCAGTTGATAGAGCTTATCGATGACTATTTCAGGTATAACTTTAATCAGAATCGTTGGAGCCGTTTCCGAGAAAATCGCGAAAAACCCTGTTTTTGACAACATTTTCGCTATTTTGGCCGCCATCTTGAATCGCATTTGATCGAAATTGTTCGTGTCGGATCCTTATATTGTAAGGACCTCACGTTCCAAATTTCAAGTCATTCCGTTAATTGGGAGATGAGATATCGTGTACACAGACGCACATACACTCATATATACACACACACACATACAGACCAATACCCAAAAACCACTTTTTTGGACTCAGGGGACTTTGAAACGTATAGAAATTTAGAAATTGGGGTACCTTAATTTTTTTCGGAAAGCAATACTTTCCTCACCTATGGTAATAGGGCAAGGGAAGTACTGAAACGTATAGAAAACATGAAATTAGGGTACCTTACATTTTTTTGGAAAGCAATACTTTCCTTACCTAAGGTAATAGGGCAAGGAAAGTGAAAATACAATGATAAAAAGCAATATCAATGAAACAATCAACAATCAATTCAAATAATGAAAATAACACATGAAAAACCAATAATTGGCATGTTACATAAATTGAAACAGTATCCCCATCGATTACCTCCAAACACCTTACTTCCAACCAAGAGCCAGAAATTTCGAAATTTTTATCTGTAACCGACACCTGGTTCCCTTAAAACCAAAACCTTTCCAATTGAAGGTTTCCAGAGAATTTCCGTCTGATAATGTCGTCTCTTTTATACCAAAAAAGGGTTACCAAGCGACATTGTCGACACACTTTGGTGCAATCCACGACAGTCTGTCAGTATTGGTTGAATATGAAGCATTGGTAATAAAATGGATGGAACACTGACAGATAAAAGTGAATTCCACTATCTATCCATTGTCGCCGTTTTAAACCGATTCCAGAACAATGGCTAATCTTTTAACGGCCTATATACATAGTACTGTATACAATGTCTATATCTATTGTCTCGGGATGCTTGAAAGCTGGGCTCCGCCATTAGAGTGAGAGCGGGTCGTTCTATTTTTATCTATTCAATTAAAAGGAGGCAATTTGGTTTGTAGATAAGCTAACTTCCCCTCTTCCCCTTCCCACTAGTGGATCCAAGCTTGGGGGGGTGAATTAGAAGAATACCCCCCGTTTAGACGTGAACAGTGTGGTTTGGTTGTAGTAGCTGGCGGGAGGGGGTTTCTTTAAACCAACGGTTTTAAGTCCAGGGACAATGTACCACTACAATTGTAACCCTTGTGTGGGGGGGGTGGATAAACCCCTTGAATGGGGGCGACCGTAGTGTGGGATTAATTATTTTTGCCTTAACCACTTTGCAGGGGGTCTAGTAAAGACCGCTTGTGGTAAATTGTTTGTCCCTTATTCGCCCCTCTTCATCATCCTTCTTTTCCTTCTCCTTCATTTCCACTTTCACCTTCCCTCCTCGTTTATTTCCACATTTTCCTCCTCCTCCTTCACCATCACTTCATCCTCCTTCTTCTCCTTTCCTTCATTCCCACATTCTCCTTCTCCTCCTCCTCATCATCCTCTACTTCTTCTCTTGTAACTTCTCCTTCTTCTCCACCACAACTCCAAGGTGGTTTAAAACTACTCTCAAAGTTAGAATGATGGTTTTCAAACACAATTTTGTCGTTAGTGTGATTATCTTTGTAGCATTAAGCTGCGTACACATATTCGCGCTTCCGACCCGCTCGGAGCACGCTCCTCCCTCGTACCGCCCTCGTACCGCCCTAGTACCACCATCGAACTACAGTCGCTCCTCCCACGCACCCATCATGAACGTTACGGAAGATGTTAGATCTTCTCGCGTTCCCCGGTCGAACCACTCTTGGACCCCGGTCGATCATCAATCGCTCTGCTGGAGTGACGTTCGGTTGCGGAGCAGAGCGAAAGTCTGTACGCACCTTTATAGATGAAACATAGCATGCTATCTTATGCTATTTTTCCTCTATAATAGGCCTAGCATTCAGAGATTTGACTTTTTTGTTTGTGTAATAATATTTGAAGCATCTCTTTCTAAAAATTTGAAATGCTTTTCCAAGAAAATTTAGAAGCTTTTAGAATATAATATATAGTTTTATCACTGTCCTACTACTTACAAGTACGAAACACATGGAGTAGGCCTATTTGGAAGCATCGCCCTTGGACTCACCTGTAAAGAAGAGATAATACATTTTTATTGTATGGATACATTTATTGTATGGATAAATTTATTTGATGATACATCGAAACAATCGATATATTACATTATATGAAATAATAAAACAATAATAGACTACAAATTGTAAAGTGACTACTAGTTTCGGTGATAACACCACCGTCAGGTTATAAAAATAAATTTCCAATAAAATTTGTATTCTTGTTTCATCATTTTATTAAATTCAAAGGGTACTATAATTCTATTCTATATAATTACATTATATGAATATGGACCTATAGTATACTCATAGCGATATAAGTGTTAGTAGTAGTATAGTATATTGAATGAAAAAGACTAAGAAATTGTCAAAAGCCACAGATTCATTGATACTTAGAAAGACTGGTTTCGGTTATTACACCATTGTCAATCTCTGATAAACTAAAACTAAATACAAAGCAGCAGAATTTAGTATTGTAGTATAGTATAGCAAGAACATATTTCAGTAGTTATAAAAATGATGGCAAATCAAATGACTGATCTATTTTCATGATAAAAGAAGCTGTATTTGAAGGTGAAATATAATCACAGACAAATATATTGGAGTTTGGGAAGCTAACAGTGAAGGATGTATAATGAAAAGAAGATGACTAGAGCTTAGTGATTTGAAAATGGCAAATGAAATGCTTGATCGATTTGCATGAAAAGGAGCTGTGTATTAAATATGGAAATATAATCAGTGGCAAATATATCCCTGAAGAGACACACTGGGGTGTTTCACACCCCAAATTTTTTTTCTGTTCTGCAGTTGACAATATCAAACAGATGGGAATTTATGCCCAGTCTAAATTAGGTTTGTAGTATTGTCAACTACTCTCCACCATTTCCAGTCAGTAATAGTATTCTACAAGGTCACCAGCTCATCTTGTTCTTCGTTTGGGGTGTCTAACACCCCAGAGTGTCTTTTACGTAGGACTTTTATCAAACACTTTTATTACAAAGATTTACTTGTATTGTCACTACGAATGTGGTATGGGATGATGGATCAGATTGGAATACATGCTATGATTCTCTACAACTTGAGATTCAAAACAATAAAATGAAGAGA
This sequence comes from Nilaparvata lugens, assembly GCF_014356525.2. Lineage (NCBI taxonomy): Eukaryota > Metazoa > Arthropoda > Insecta > Hemiptera > Delphacidae > Nilaparvata > Nilaparvata lugens. Next base: position 18,172,057 of record NC_052505.1, read on the forward strand.
CGTGAGTTTTTGATGAAGTTGTCATTGGCAATGATCAAGCCATCCGTTCAAACCGGATTAGGAGCTCCAACACTTGGCGGAACATACGTACTTCTAAAATTAGTATAAATATTGATAAGCAGTGCTTTACTTTTAATTTTTGTATGCACTTGGAACAAAAATAATTAATAAATGATGAAGTATGGTCTAAGTACTTGTTTTTTTCATATTTTTCAAAGAAAAAAGCAAAACTAAATTGGGGTGTTCAACACCCCAGTGTGTCTACTGTGTTAGCATAAAGAAAGTGTGTCTCTGTAGGGATATATAAGAGTTTGTAGAGTTGACAGTGGAGGATGTATCATGAAGGGAGGATAAGCTACATAATCACTAGTCAATATGTGAAACTACAAACTACATCATGAATGAATGAGATAACTTGATGCATACAAAGTAGGAAGTACAGTACTTATATCAGTGTAGTATTGGGCGAAAACCAGTTTTCAGTGAGCTAGTTCAAGGACGTACTCTGAAGTCAAGGCCAAATGCAAATTCACTTTTCACGAACACATTTCCCAAACGGTCTAGCTGGACACCTTTCCAAGGGGACTACTGACAGAACGTTACTAACTCACTTCATTTAAAATATAAATGGATGAAACTCGCACTTTACTGAATTGAAAATGTGAAATATTGACTGGAAATTGTAACTTTTGATATATTATATAAATAAATGAAACTCACTATTTACTGAATTGAAAATGTGAAATTTGAACTGGAAATTGTAACTTTTGATATATTATATAAATAAATGAAACTCACTATTTACTGAATTGAAAATGTGAAATTTGAACTGGAAATTGTAACTTTTGATATCTATATTCTATATAATTATATAAAAGCGAAATGGCACTCACTGACTGACTGACTGACTGACTGACTGACTGACTGACTGACTCACTCACTCACTCACTCGCAGAACTAAAAATCTACCGGACCAAAAACGTTCAAATTTGGTAGGTATGTTCAGTTAACCCTTTAGAGGCGCACTAAGAAATCTTTTGGCAATATTTTAACTCTAAGGGTGGTTTTTAAGGGTTTAAAGTTCGTCTTTTAGCATGTATATTCTTCTTATTCTCTTAATTATAATTGAAAAAAGGCCATACCATATGTTAATATAGAACTATGATCTAGAGAGAGTACCTCTTCGAAACAGTTGTTAACTGGTAACTAAATTGATAATTTTGTCAGGTTGGCATTAACTTGAGTTGATTTTGTTAGGTTGGCACCAAGTTGAAGATTGAAATGCATTTATCAAGGAAAAATTGATTGGGCACTGCTACTTCAATCAGAGCTATTCCTGGGGAATATTATATTACTAGCCGTCAGGCTCGCTTCGCTTGCCATATCCGTTTAGCCAGACGTTTAGTCTGGACCCCCGACTGGATCGTCCTAACATATGATAAAGATGCTCAAATGAAAAATGCAGGCGAGCGAAGCGAGCCGGCTGATCTTATTCTTGGACGATCCAGTCGGGGGTCCAGGGGGCGGAGCCCCCTGGCTAGACGGATATGGCGAGCGAAGCGAGCCTGACGGCTAGTATTATATAAATAAATGAAACTCACTCTTTACTGAATTTGAAAATGTGAAATTTGAACTGGAAATTGTATCTTTGTAGATCCTTAAGTCTTTTAACTCAAGAGCTTCCAGTGAATTCGATTGAAATCCGACTCCAACTTTGTCTAAGATTGTCTTAAGATTAAGACTAAGGCTGTTCACACACCGATTAGTCAAGACAAGACTAGTCACGTTTAGTCACAATACTTCACATAGTTTCTTATGGAGTCATGTCTAATTGCAATGACTAATCAGTGTGTGTTGCGTCATAAGCAGCAATGTGAAGTATTGTGACTAAACGTGACTAGTCTTGTCATGACTAATCGGTGTGTGAACAGCCGAAGATTTAACTAAGATTGTCTATCATCCCAAGTTGATAAATAAAACTTGTGATGAAACCACCAACATTACAGTTTGAGATAATCAATTTTGTTGCAAAAACAAGTAATATTCTTTAGGTATTATTTTCGGTTTATACTTCTGTCTCCAATATTTTTTCTGGTTGAGAGATTGGAAATGGTTGATTCCACAGGTATAGTTTTTGAGAAAGTTACATTTCGTAGTTTTCATTTTGAAAAAAAAGTTCCAGAGCCGGTTTCCGAGCTCGGGATTTGGCTAAGTTCAAGACTTTAAACAGCTGAAGTAAGAAAATTGGCTTTCCGAAACTGGGCGTAGTCGTAGTCATTGCCAAAGTCAAGTTTGAATTAAATTTCAAAAAATTGGAAAATTAAACACAAAATGAAATAAAGAGAAAATAGTGTAAAGTTTCAGCTATTTTGAATTATTTAGAAATATTTAATTTCGTCAAGGGAAAACGTTTCCAATTATAGAAATGAGAAAATAAAAACTGCGATTATTGTTATAAAAATTGTGACTACGCCCCGTTTTAGAAAGCTAATTTTCTTACTCCAGCTGTTTAAAGTCTAGAACTTAGCCAAATCCCGAGCTCGGAAACCCGCTCTGAAACTTTTCTTTCAAAATGGAAACAACGATAGAATGTTAATAACTCAATCCTTTTAAATTCTATTAGATTAAAAGGAGCTTGACAAGCACATATGTTCATCATGTGTATGATAACTTATATTCAATCTAATAAAATCTATAAGGATTAAGTTATTAACATTTTGTTAATAACTTTGGTGTAAACGCAGCTTTAGTCTATGAAATTAACCTCTCAAAAATTGATAGGTTCAAATTCTATATTGTAGCTGTTTTGACTTGGGTCCTCTTTTATTACCTGTAATGAAGATTGTCAATCATTTTTCAATCAACGAATAAACTATCGTAAATATCGACAGTTCAATTTCAAAATCGATTACTAACCAACAAAGACAAGCGTCTACAGTTTCTAAACAACAGTTATCAAATTTACGGTGCCATTATATACAGTTCAACGAAAACTCAGGACAGATATAGAGATTTTCACTTCATAATTGGTTGAACCGGAACATCCATGTTATGAATAAGGAATTCTGGGAGTAAGGATTGAATATCGCTCACTATACATGCTTTGCTTGTTGTCCATTATGGAATTCACACATGTTTCTGGTCAAAGTACAAATAATTGAATTTGCTGGAATTCGATTGCCAACTCGCCACAGGATTCTATTACCATTGAATCATTCGATTGTAAATTGATGAGTTCAAAACGTACGTTTTGTTTCAAAATCGAATATACAAATCGAAATATACGTAGTTATAGGATGGTATAAATCGGTAACTATATAGTGCATGGAGTAGAGATATCGTTTAGAGATGCCTGTACCTGTAGTGACATAGCCACCTCTAATACAAGGCCCCGGCCTACGATATTGCATCGTCGCAGTGTAGTCCTAGAATCTAATGCATGATTGGTGAAAAAGATTTTTAAAAATATCAGCTGATCTTTTTCACCAATCATGTATTAGACTCTAGGCCTACACTGCGACGTTGCAATATCGTAGGCCAGGGCCTTGTATTAGAGGTGGCTATGGTAGTGATCATTAGTCTGTGTATACACTTACTGTTGACTTTTATTTTAAATCTCATGAACATGGCTGGCTGTTTGAGAAGCAAAATCGCAAAGAATTAAACATTATGTGGCGGAGAAAAAAAAAGTTAGAAGGTTGATGGAACGTGTGACAGTGAGAGATGAAAGAGAGAGGAGTAGTAAGATGGTGAGGAGAAAAACCTCCTGAGGATGGAATAGGGGGGAAAGGAAAATATATAACGGAAATGATGAGAAATAGAAGGGAAAGGAGGAAGATATAGGATAGAGGAGAGAATCGAAAGCAGAAATTAGTTTGAAGGAAATGAGTGGAAAGCAGAGTGAGATGAAATATGAGGAATAGAATGATCGTAGTTTCAAGTGGTAGGAGGGGGTGATAGAGCAAAAGAAGTAGAAGAATAAGAAAAAGATGAAGAAGGAAAGGATAAAGAAAAATAAGAAGAAGTAGAAGAAGAAGAAGAAGAAGAAGAAGACGAAGAAGAAGAAGAAGAAGAAGAAGAAGAAGAAGAAGAAGAAGAAGAAGAAGAAGAAGAAGAAGAAGAAGAAGAAGAAGAGGAAGACGAAGAAGAAGGAGAAGAAGAAGAAGAAGAAGACAAAGAAAAAGGAGAAAGAGAGGGAGGAGGAGTAAGAGAAGGAGGAAGAGAATATGAACAAAAAGTTAGAAATTGATAATTCATAGAAAAATGGTTAAGAAATTGAAAACTCTGAAGTTTGAGGCAAAACAACACATGGAGAAGAAACGCAAGAAAAATGAGTTTAATAAGAAAAGAATAACAGGATGGAACCAACAAAGTACTCGTATGACTGGATGAGTAAAAGAGGGAGACAGATATATTGGTTATATCATTCCACTGATCCCATCCAAACTCCGTTAGAGATAGAGATTGAGATAGAGTTTGAGATAGAGCATCATCTCCAACCGCCATATTGGAAACAATTTGTTACACCTGTTCAGGCAATATCTATTTTGATCGGCCTGTCGGTTCAATACGATGAAAATTGTATTGACAATGTAATTCACCGGTATTGACAATGCAATACAAAATTGACAATGTGAACTGGGCGACTCACCCGCAAAGCGAATTGCACACGTTAAACCGAAATGTGAGCAAAATTGCAAATTGTAACCACAGAGAATAGAATATAATCTATACATACTATACTCCTCGATTGTAATGCGCTTCCCGAACATTGACCGTTAAGTGTTTGTGTTTTGTTTCGATGCGAAAGTTGGTGAAGAATTGGAAAGTCGCACATAACCTTTATTTGGACAATTTATTTTATGAAATTGGGATGGAAAGAAGTTTTTGACTGTAGTCTGTCCTTAAGTTGATTGTAGATGATGAATAAATAAAAATAGATAAATATATAAATAAATGAATAAATATGACAACAAATCACAAATGACATGTTGCAGTATCTGAAGCTATTCCTGTTGTGGGTTGAATGATAATATAGTTCAAGAGCAGCATACTGTCGCTTATAAGTTTTAAGAGATGTTTTAGTTCAATACAATTCAATTCAATATGAGTGGCCGTAGTCGAGTGGATCAGATGCTGGCTTTATGATTCAGAGGCCCGGGTTCAAATCCCGGCCCGGGGCAAGATATTTATCTCGGGCCACTCCCGTGTTTCGGATGGACACGTTAAGCCGTCGGTCCCGGGCTGCCTAAAAAGCAGTCGTTAGGTCATGTCAGAGGCCCTGAAATTGATCAGTTGCGACCTGAAAACTCTGACACCAGACCTGAGCCAGCCAGGTCACTCGATATTATTATTATTAGTTCAATGAATAGCTGCTACGGTTATGCTACATGAAATAAGTGGTCACCCCATTACAGAAGTTCTAATCTCAAACCATTAAGAATGAAAAGTGCTGAAATTGGGCGAGTGGATAAAATAGCTTTTCAAGTATTGAATAAGAAAGTTTTCCATATTAATGTCAACTTCAATATCAATTTCATTATTGATACTTCAGAACTTTCTTATTTCCTGGTTACCACAAATGAAAACAGCCCTTACATTGGAACCAGATAACTCAATTAATATACTGAAATTACTGAAATAGTATCTCAAGTCACAAGGACGGGAAGGGCCGTTTCGCAGGCGAGAATGATGTTTCATTCGAGCACTGCAAAAGACATCCACGTCCAATTAACTTGCACTATTTTTTGTCATAATAATCTAGAAAAGAATAATTGAGAAACAGAAAACATTACCTGCTTGTGCTGAAGTTACTACACATGCATTCTATAAACATAACCTAGTTTACAAGTTTCGAATCAGGAATTTCTTGATTGAAATTGACAAAAATTCGACCTGGAGCGCTAAAAGGCCGCTTTAGGAACAGTTTTGCAGTTCCAATTTCGGAGCTAGGAAACATACTCGACTATAAAGAAAACATATGATTTTATTACAGTATAGTATGCTGTAATGAGAATCATATGTTTATTTGTTCTACAATCAGCTGTTCACCGGCTTGATTTCATGGATGTAAAACAGCTGAAATTGAATGACTATGTGCCGAGCACTCCTTTTAATTCAGGCCTTTTCCCAAGTTATAATAGTAAATTTAATACGCAATAGACTAGAGCCATTATTGTAAGTGAGTTAGCGAAATAAATTATTTTCTCTCTCTATTATGAACGGCCATGACTTCGAGTTTCCCATGATAGATATTTAAAAATTGTGGCTCCGAGTCGTCGAGGAATGTAGATTATGGAATTATCTCTAAAACTTAGCCTTCTTGGCGCGACATAGAGTGCGATAAGCTGGAAAACAGCAAGCATTGAAATTATAACAAACTACCGATTTTGCAGTTACTATTTGGTCCAAAGGCTCTAGAAGCCACGCGACGATTGGTCAAATTGATTCCATTCGCCCAATAGGAGACCTGTTTCTAAATACAGTAGTGGGGATTCCCCAGTCGAGAGACCAGATTACGTTTCGGAGGACACTTTGCTAGGAGCACTACAAGAGTAAAGATGTAGTCATTATGTTTCGCCCTTTTTGGGCAGGTTTACAAGTTTATTTTATTAGTTAATGTTTAGAGCTAGTTTTATTTTTATTAAAGTTTAAATTTTCTAGTAGTGCCATGTCCTGATAGGTTTAATTGTGTTTCTTCATCATGTACGAATAATTGTTTCTTCAAATAACCGCTAAGGTACGTAAACTAAAGTTAAAATATAATTTAGGGAAATTATTCAATTGAAACTTCAATCAAAAGATTTTATCAACAAAGCCTGTTATTTTTCAAGTTAATAATTTTGATTGAGAATAATCCTTTTGATTTTATTAGTGATGGAAGATACTTATAAATTTTTTCTAAAGAAGTATAGAAAGTTTTCAGTTACGTTACATTTGAGTTATTGTTTCTGGAGATATATTATCGTAGAGTATTGCTGAAAGTCAGGAAGATAGCCTTTAAATTGGAATGAAAATTTTAAGATTATGTTCATATTGAGTTTATGACATTTTATAATTTTATATTTTTCAGACTCTGTTTTCTTATGTCATTAAGGCTTTCGAATAATTTAGTAAATTTTTAAGATAGAAATCTCAATAGACAAAGAAGAAAGTTTTTCTTTTCCATGAAATTAATATTAAAAAATGTTGGCTAGCGCACAAGTTTCCAATAATACTAGTCGAGCTACTATATGAAAAATTATATTTGATTTTGCAAACCAAACGAAAAATATCATAAAAGTTAACATCATAATTAATGAAGTATTCATTTTTCTAAAAGCATTATATTAATTTATTACGGGTGTTTTCATAAATGTTGCATTGTATATTAATGACACTCTGGCAAGTAAATTTGTTTTAAATCTGTTAAATTTTGAGAATGAAATCAGAACGTCAAGATAAAATCTAAATTGAATAACAGAATAAACTCCTGTTTTAGCTTTTGATGAATTGTAGGAAGAGTTAGAAATTAATGCTGTAATACATTTATTTACAGCGGTTCATGTGTGTCCCCAAACCAACTTCATGTACCACCCCTTTGGTTCCGCAACTTTATGTAACACCGCTTCAGGACACCCGTTCAGACGACAGGTCTAGGGACGTAAGAGGACGTCGCCGTCAAGCCAAATTCAACAGGTAAAAGTTCACCGCCAAAAACAAGGTACCGTAACCCCGACGATAAAGCAACGTACAGACCAACGAAAGTGCAGTGTAGTGAAACAAAGGTTCATTCGAGGATGTCAATCAAAAGTGAGGATTCAAAATTATTATGAAATGGGTTATATGGGTTACTATCGACGAAATTTGGGTTCAACGGGTTTTTTCTTTCTTGAGTATTCCATGTTGAAATGAACTTGTTATTTGATGACTGATATTGTTTGGTTTTGTGACGTATTGCTATCTAATCGGGGATAGTAATGCGCCCCCGAATCAGATGAAGAATGTCACCAAAGTAACATGGAATTGTTGTTTCTGTTGTTCGATTTTAGTTGCCAATGTTTATTGAAGCTGTTTGTATTTTTCAATTATTTCAAAGTGTAGTGTTAGTTTATAGTAGAAACCTAGTAAATCAGGCATGGCAAGATTAATTGAAGTTTTCTTGACTCTAGCCCGTTCACCTGCATGAATTAGGTATAGACTCTGGTATTTTCTAGATGTGTCGGCCTATTTCTAAATTCTAAATTTTATTCAAAATTATCTTTTTTATCATCTTTTAAAAAAGTGCAGGCACACAACTGCGCCACTGCTGCTGAATGTTTAGCGAAAGGCACACAACTGCGCCGACTCTGCTGTCTAGAGATATTTAAATCTCTGGAATTCAAATTTTCTAAAAAATTAAATTTTTCATAACTTACTCTAATAATACTAGATCAATTTTTCTGAGTCTATACTTAATAATTCATTCTGTGAACGTGTTAACTGTCAATATTTTAGGTTTGGAGTTGAATGAATAATTTATTGTTGCTACTCCAATTTTTCTGAAGTTTAAATAATTGTAGATAAGACAGGAATGTTATTCAGTTCAGTAAATCCATTAAAGTGAAAATATTTTGAAGTGCTTGAAGATAAAGTCAGGTATCATTGAAGCTTAAGTTGAAAGTATTCTAAAACTTTATATTGAAATTGATTATTGATAAATTAAAGGTTTAACGGTAGAATAAAAATTAGTAGAAGAAACTAGCATAGGTGAAAAACAACTGATTCTAAGTGCTGAATAAATTTTTTGCATTCTGTAATTCCGTGAATGATGATAGAAATTATTGTAATGTCAACGTATGTATTCTGGTCTCACGTCGGGTAGTTGAATATCATTATAGTAGTAGTGAATGTGAATATTAAGATTTTAAAAGTCAACTCAAGTAAATTAGGAAAATTCGGAAATTATTATGGGAGAATGTTTGGGGAAAATAGGGAAATTTTTTGATAAGTTTAGGTAGATCGAAGGTAATCAGAGAATAAATAGGAAACTGTTTTATTAGTTATTGTTGATATGTAGTTTTGAAAAGTTGATGAGTAGTTTTGGCCTTGAGATGTTCAAACTAAATAATTAGATATTGTAGATTAAAGTTGAAACAATGATCAAATCCTTGGGAATTTGTATAAGAATAAGTTGATTGAGTTGAGGTTGTTGAGTCCCTTTATCAGTAATGTTTATTCTCGAAAAGGTGAATCAGTTTTATTATTGGAAATATTTTTTTTAGGTGTGATTTTTGCGGTAGGCATGCGTAGTGATAGTGTAAAGATCCGTTGTGTTGGTGACGTTTCCTGTAGGCTGTGGGGATTTTTTTTTGTTTGTTTAGTTGAGACTCAAGATTTAGAGGAGGACACGGGGATGTCCTGCCTGTGTGTGTTGTTGTTGAATTTAGGTAATCGGCGCGAGTGTAGGTCCGTGTCCAGAGAGAACGGAGCACTGCCCGATAGTTGTCCATGTAACAAATCAAGGAATTTAGCTGTGACTAACCTTGCAAATTTGTACGGTGGAATTGTATAATTTTAGCGAAAGGCACCGAAGATGGTGTGAGCTAAGATTTTTTGTATCTAGTAAACGGTCTGGTTCATTCGAGAGTTATGGGGCTCGTCAGTAGAATAACGTAAACCGAAATCTAGAATATTTAGTGAGTCTTCGTAGTGATTGTAAGGAAAGCAATCAGAATAAGGCAGTTTAGGGAAGCCCAGTCAAAAGGTTCGTTAATGTTTGGTAGGAAAGTCAGCCGCAAAAACACAAGTAATAATTAGTAAAAAAAAGGGGGTATTATTGAGTTTAAAGTTGCTTAGAAATTTGGTATGGTAACGAAAATTGAAAGTTTTAGACAATGAATATTTAAAGTTAAGGTATACAAATAAAATAACAGAGAAACTTTTTTGAGTACCTAGGTAATGTTAAAATGGTTATCAGTGAAAGTAGAAATAAATATTGGAACAGTACTGAACGGGTTAAATTAAAATAAAATTAACAGTGAAATTCTTCTAGTTGAATCTGAAATAAAAAGGGAAAATCTCTTGAGTTAAGCATGAGTTTAAATTATTCTGTAGTTGAGAGTTGAAAGGTGATTAAAAATTTAATTGGGGATATGAAAGTAGAATATGTAGGAAAATTCGTGTCAAAAAGGAAATAGAATTGTTGGGAAAATTAAATTGAGGTAATTAACAGTAGTAGGACCCTTTAGAGATAAGTAGTCAAAAAGAATTAATAAATAAAAAAAATAGGAAAATCTTTAATGAAATGATAAATTTTTTAATGATGAATAGTAAAATTGCAATCAAGTTTTCCATGTGAATAAGTTGGGATATTTTGAGATCTAGTAGAGTAATTGAAACTAGTTGGATATGAAGTTTATTGTTGAGAAATATGTGAGGCTCCAGTGAGGTTGAAAATGTCAGTGAACTTGAGAATCAGTAATAGTGTAATAGTAGCCTATTAATGTGTTAGTGTATTGGTAAATTCAATAATGTTGATAATCAGAAGTCAAGTAGTAGCAGTCCAATGCTAAGATAGTTGTTCCAGCTGAATTTTCATATTATTAAATCATGCCTTGAGAATTATTCTTCCAGTGTTTAGAGAAAATGTCACGTACTTTGAGTTTGCGATAAATAATAGCCTGGCACCCGATATCATAGTTTTGTTTTGACTAGCGTTCTGTGGTAGAGGTTTCCTACTAGATTATTATAATGAAAAGTGTTTTTCTCATGATTGTAGAATGCAAAATCACACTTGAGTCATGTTGAAAAAAAATCCGACCAGGATACAGATCAGTCTATTGAAGACAAGATTTTTTGTCGTGAGTTATAATTGGATAGGTTTTGTGAGTATGGCGCCACTCTATAGCCTTGTCTCTATACACTCAACGAGATGATTCCTAATGAATGAGAAGGAGAAAAGAGAAAAGGAGTTATGATAGAGAGGTTTACCGTATTTGTTAGAAGGATTCATTACGGGTTCATGAAGGGTTTATTAGTCAAAGATTTTGTTACGTGACAATATAATGTATATAGAAGAAATTCCGGAATGTAAATAACTTGCGCAACTAGATTAGTCATTAAATTATGTTATTAACCTCGTAATATTAGATATATTTAGGTAGGTGAATTAGGTTTAATTTTATTTCATGCACGGCTGCATACTCGCGGTAAATGATATCATTGTACAGTTTTCCCACGGTAGTAGATAATTGATTGTTTGGTAAATCGGGTGATGATCAATTTTTGAAGTTATCAACAGTCATAATATCCTATGTAGCAATGTATGTATGTGATGTCTCTAATAATAATAAGTTATTTAGCATAAGACGATTTATCATAATATTCTATACTATACCCATTTTCAATAGCTTAATACTCATCCATTCATAGTTAAGAATTATACATTTACCTAGTTAGGAGTTAGTACACATAGATAAAATATATTCCCATTCATAAAATAATAAGGATAATGTCTAAGGCCTCATATTTTATATCCTATTCGCTTTATATTTCATATTATTTTTGTTGATATCCCTATTTCTTATTGGTTTACCTTCCATGATTAATACAATTATAATCTTATCATAGGTTTATTCAGTTCAACTGATTCCGTTTTAGTTCACTTTAATACAATTCAGTGATAGAGATTTCCTGCTGGAATACAATAATGGATAGAAAATTTTCGTAGCTACGGAATGTACATCAAGCGTGTGTCATTGCTCTCCAATGGCTCGCTAGCAGTGCAGTTTCAACCATTGTTATCTTTGAATCATAGTCTATGTAGAATAGTATTGCCTACTGAATTGCTTTATATTGTTAAAAATATGTTGCACTCTCAACTCTATAGTAATGATAGTTAGATTTCAATACATTCAGCAGAGTGAAAAAGTTTCATCCTTTACTATTATGATCAACGTACTTCATATTTTACAACAGCAGAGTAACATAGAACCAATTGAAACTATGATGTCTTTCAAGCGTTTTCCCTTGTTGGATTTTGCCAAGAAAATAACCAGGGACTCAATAAAGTGATTGAAGTATTCAAGATTATTATACTCGGTCCGTCTTTAGTACCTACTTGAAAAGTGGACACGTCCATATTGTTTTGTCCTGACTCTTGCCACAGTTTTAAAGACTCTTGCCACAAATCTCAATTAGTTATACATTTTGCTGAATTTCGGAATGATTGAAGAGATTTCTTTTGAAGAGGGCCCGCTTCAAATTGGATCCTGGTATCAATCCAGAAATTCGACTCTCCAAATCATACAGAATGCCTCTATGGTAACATATCCTGATTAGATTTCTTTTTGCGTGTTTCACACCGTAAGGAGGGGGAGTGTGCCGAGCACTCCTTTTAATTCAGGCCTTTTCCCAAGTTATAATAGTAAATTTAATACGCAATAGACTAGAGCCATTATTGTAAGTGAGTTAGCAAAATAAATTATTTTCTCTCTCTATTATGAACGGCCATGACTTCGAGTTTCCCATGATAGATATTTAAAAATTGTGGCTCCGAGTCGTTGAGGAATGTAGATTATGGAATTATCTCTAAAACTTAGCCTTCTTGGCGCGACATAGAGTGCGATAAGCTGGAAAACAGCAAGCATTGAAATTATAACAAACTACCGATTTTGCAGTTACTATTTGGTCCAAAGGCTCTAGAAGCCACGCGACGATTGGTCAAATTGATTCCATTCGCCCAATAGGAGACCTGTTTCTAAATACAGTAGTGGGGATTCCCCAGTCGAGAGACCAGATTACGTTTCAGAGGACACTTTGCTAGGAGCACTACGAGAGTAAAGATGTAGTCATTATGTTTCGCCCTTTTTGGGCAGGTTTACAAGTTTATTTTATTAGTTAATGTTTAGAGCTAGTTTTATTTTTATTAAAGTTTAAATTTTCTAGTAGTGCCATGTCCTGATAGGTTTAATTGTGTTTCTTCATCATGTACGAATAATTGTTTCTTCAAATAACCGCTAAGGTACGTAAACTAAGTTAAAATATAATTAGGGAAATTAATAATTGAAACTTCAATCAAAAGATTTTATCAACAAAGCCTGTTATTTTTCAAGTTAATAATTTTGATTGAGAATAATCCTTTTGATTTTATTAGTGATGGAAGATACTTATAAATTTTTTCTAAAGAAGTATAGAAAGTTTTCAGTTACGTTACATTTGAGTTATTGTTTCTGGAGATTTATTATTGTAGAGTATTGCTGAAAGTCAGGAAGATAGCCTTTAAATTGGAATGAAAATTTTAAGATTATGTTCATATTGAGTTTATGACATTTTATAATTTTATATTTTTCAGACTCTGTTTTCTTATGTCATTAAGGCTTTCGAATAATTAGTAAATTTTTAAGATAGAAATCTTAATAGACAAAGAAGAAAGTTTTTCTTTTCCATGAAATTAATATTAAAAATGTTGGCTAGCGCACAAGTTTCCAATAATACTAGTCGAGCTACTATATGAAAAATTATATTTGATTTTGCAAACCAAACGAAAAATATCATAAAAGTTAACATCATAATTAATGAAGTATTCATTTTTCTAAAAGCATTATATTAATTTATTACGGGTGTTTTCATAAATGTTGCATTGTATATTAATGACACTCTGGCAAGTAAATTTGTTTTAAATCTGTTAAATTTTGAGAATGAAATCAGAACGTCAAGATAAAATCTAAATTGAATAACAGAATAAACTCCTGTTTTTATCATCTTTTAAAAAAGTGCAGGCACAACTATGACAAAAATTAATAATTACACCTAATTAAAAAGTGGTACTCCTCTTCAATCATAGCACCTCAATTTTCATGAGAATTATGTCAACGTTCCAGTTTCCAACAAAGTTAATTAGTTGAATCAACCTGCTTTCTAAAACGTTTATTCAACTGGTATTGGAGAGCAATTATAGTATCTTATCAACAGGAACTAGTTAATATTGGTACTAAAGTGAATTCACTTAAACTGTCGGCATCCCACTTTGATACCATCAAAGCTTCCCATACAGCCAATGCTAAATAGTCTGTAGTTAATCTCACTTTCATTAATATAATTCCCATATAAGAAGCTAACAAAGATGAAGGTTTCTAGGACTAGGAAGGCATCGACATAATTTCTAATTAATAGTTTTTAATCTTCAATAACTAATTTACGAGCTCACATTACTTTCAACACAGAAATTTATGAGAAATATACCAGCAGAACTTACTACAAATCGTGATAAAGGATTTCACGATCACAGTAAAGTTACACGAGATTCTCAAATGAGTTACTGTACTTCAGTATATACTCTACTGTATTTACTTAATATCGGGGACCGAGCTTCGCTCTGGAGTACAAGAGCATAAAAAGTTTATCACAAAAGAAGAAAATATAATAACATTCATACAGAAATGTTATATCCAATCACAGTAAATTGAGATTAATTCCCAGAGGAATGCAAAAATTTCCCTAACAAAGGCACAGTTGCATAAAAGCCGGTTAAATTTTAATCCTGATTAACTTCACGTGGACCAAATCAGAGAAACCATTTCAAAAAGATGGATCTACTGGAATTAATCCAGGCTTTGACTGGCTTTGACCATTGACCGGGCTTTTTTGCAACCGGCACTAAGTACCTGATTGAATGATTACATAAGTTCAACAGCTGAGTCATAATTTTGACACAGTCCCACACACATGAACTTGCTCACTCACTTTCATCACCAACAGACGACGAATAATTATTATCAGCTGTTTTTCCAAGAATGAATAATAGTTATCCTTTTAATGTCCTTTAGCGAGTTTTCCCAGGGATGAGACCTAGTGCAATAGAATCTTTATATTATAAACCTACTATGTTCTGAATTTTGTGATAATCGTTAGAGCCGTTTCCGAGATCCGGTGAAATACAAACATATAAACATCTAAACATCCAAACAAACATCTAAACATATAAACAGAAGTTGCTCGTTTCATAGTATAAGATGGAGGAAATTGAATCGGATGGAAATAAATTAAAGGTTGCATTTGTTCAAATGCTAATTGATGAATAATTATTATTAAACGAAAATCCCAATTGAAAGCTGTAAATCACCCCGAAGACTTCTGCTACAACAGGGTAAACAGCTGGTTGACCGAGCGAAGTGAGGTCTAAGATTCAAGTCGACGGTTTGGCATTTCTCTTAATGTTAAAATGTTTGGATCTTTAAATGTTTATATGTTGCGCAAGCGCGGTAATAGATTTTCATGAAATTTGACAGGTATGTTCCTTTTTTAATTACGCGTCGACGTATATAGAAGGTTTTTTGGAAATTTTGCATTTCAAGGATAATATAAAAGGGAAAAGGAGCCTCCTCCATACTATACGCCAATATTAGAGTAAAAATCAGACTATAAAATTATTCATCATAAATCAGCTGACAAGTGATTACACAGATGTGAGGAGAAGCCAGTCTATTGCTTTATTTCCATAAGGTCTGGAGTTTCAATCAGGTACTTGTGGATGAGAATACTGCGTGAGGTCTACTGTTCACAGAACTACTAGTTGCAGTAGCAGAAGTCTTCGGGGTAATTTACAGCATTTAATTGAGATTTTCGTTTAATAACGAAAATGAATCACATGATGATTTAAACTCAGAATGTGACAACTCAATGACAACTTATTTCAATAAATGCAACCAAACATTGTTCATTAATTAATATAGGTCTATGGTCTTCATTCTATGAAAGATAATATCATAGAGAAACAGCGTAAGTAGATATCCCATGGTATAGGGCGTTTATGTCGCAACTTTTACTTTTATCCCAAGCCGATAGTTCACGTATTTCTTTCCCATGCATCTGTGTGACGCTGGTAGTCTCTCAAATTGTGCCGTTCCTACACTCTCACCCCAACAAAACAGTAAAAATTGACAATAATCGACAGTAATCGGCTTGAGATAACAGTAAAAGTTGCGACATAAACGCCCTATACCATGGGATATCTACTTACGCTATCGTTTCTCTATGATAATATTCAGAGAGGATCGATTATGCTCCAAAGAATAAAAAATCACTCACAAATTCAATTACTGTGAAAAAGGTGGTAACTCTCAAAACAAACTTTGCCATCAAAGTTTGATGAGAGTGTAGGCCTACTCTGAAACAATGATGAGAGATCAAAATATCAACCTTAACTAATCAACATCAATATCAGTGACCAACTTTATCACCGAAGTTGATTGGATTGGGTGAATTTGCTCCGAAAAATTAGAGAAGAGTCTGATGTTATTAGTAAGTTGAAGCAGGAAGTTTTGAATTTTCTGGAGTAGGCTTTCAACATTCTTTCATAATTGATTACAGAGTGGGGTGGGATGTGAGGTAGCCTACTTGAAACCACCAGAATTAATAATAAATCAATGTTGATTGGATCCCTTTCGACCTAATTTGAGTTATTTTGAGGTCGACAGAGCATCAATTAGTACAATTTATTGAATAATATATATTTTTCCACATTTTCTTTTTTAATTCTTCCCTCTATTCAGTACATCATTTTCAAATATCCTTGATATATTACTCCTTCTTTTATCTCAATTTCCCATTATTCTTTCATATCTAAATTCTCCCTGTTCATCAATTCTCTTTCTCTCTTCTTCCTACCTAATTCCACTCCACCGCACAGTTATGTACAACTCCTCTTTTACTGTAGTAGCGTCCCGACTGTGGAACAATCTATCACCTGAGTTAATTTTCTCTCCAAGCTTCTATTTGTTCAAATCGAGGCCTCTGTCGTCATTAATAAAATGATACATTAGCATAAGGTCATTATGATTGGTAGGGTTTGGTGCATTCACGCTCTCATTTCATTGCTCCTATTTCATGCACAGTTTCATTATTACTTCTCTTTTTTTATTAAAAGTCTGATCACAATGTTTTTGTAATGGGACCACCTTCATAGTTTATCTATCACCTATTTCATCTTCCCTCTATTGTATTTTATTATGAACTTCAATTTTCATGGTATACTTTCATGATAAGTTTCACTCCACATGGATGCAAATAACAACTTTAATTTGCTAATGTGATAATACTTTAGTTGATGTTGATGGCTCAATATGTACAATATTATTTCCTTCAATATTTGTAATTGATTAATACTGATGCGGAACTGAAAATATTTATTTATTTCCTAGGTTTGATTTAATTTTATAATGTCAATTTTTGCAAATGTTACCATAGGCAACAGCCTAGTAACAATTGTCAATAAATATCTTATATTATCTTTTTACCTATTTCTTTCTCTTTGAAAGTTGAATTCATTATTCTTTATTCTCCATTGATTGATACAATAAGTACATCATCAAAATGATAGAGAGAGGAAAAATGAGGTAACCTTGTGCTATTCCTCTCTCAAATTTAGATAAGGTAAATAAGTGAATTCAATTTGATTTATTGCCAATTGGAATATTCAAGATATATTACAAACTCTTTATAATATGACATATCATTAAAAATATAATTTAATGAACATAATTACTCATACATATACTTGAAATACAAATAAATAAAGACAATTCAATTCAATTGTTTCAATTTAGTAGTCTTCTTCATTCTTCTTCTTTTTCCTCGCCTTCTTCTCCCTAGTATTCCACTTTCATGCTCTTATTCTTCTTTCTTTTTTCTTATTCACTTTTCTTTCACTTTTATGCTGTATCTCCTAATCTCCTTATTCCTCAGCATTTTCCCCCTACACCCTTTTCCTTCTCTTCTATCCTTTTTCTTTCTTCTACGCTAATTTTCCTTTATAACCTGAATTCTCCTTTGTTTTTATTCTTAACTTATACCTTTTTCCCACTTACACCTTATACCACTTATACCTTTTTCATCTCACTCTACCTCACCTTTTATCGCCTTCTTTCCTCAAGAACTAATTTCCCTCTATTTTACACCTGAATCTTCTCCCCTTTCTCTTCCCCATTCATTCGTCTCCACCAACATTCTCCATCTTCTTCTAACTGTCACACCCACCTTTTTGGCGGCAAATTCAAAATTTGATTCACTCGATTTGAATTTATTTACATTCAAATTCGAAACAAGCCAAAGACCTTAAAGAGATATAGACCCACAATGCCTATGCCTTCCCAATGATAGCTCTTACTTGAAATTGAAGGCCGCCATTGAGGTATTTTAGCACGAGATATTATATCTATATATATTTGTAATACTATAGATCACAAAGGCATTGGTGGCATTGGTATGTAATAATCTTATGGGTTGCCCCCTCAATGGCGGATTTCAATTTCAAGTACGACACTAGCGCTGCATGTGAGTCTATGCATCTTTAAGGTCTTTGAAACAAGCTATAATCGTCTTTATTTGAGGTTGAGCCATCTGTCTTTGGATATATAACAATTTCACAGCATAGATATAGTACAAATAACAAACATACAATAAATATAACACTTTGTTATTTTACAGAAATAAAAGTCGTATCTTCCCACAATATAGAGCTATAGCAGGCCTCAACCAACCTGTCTACATTCCCTATCAATAACATCAATTCTCTCCATTTATCCAATGCTGACCGTTTGAAGAGAATCACACTCAAGTTAGGCTCAAGCCGATGATAGTCGTAAATCAAGGGGCTTTCAATCAAGTCCCTGTCGTAAACTGGAAGTGTGTCTCAATACAGATAGATAGGTGCTATAAAGATTCAAGTATCGTTATATCCAGCTATGGATCTCATGTTTTCGTATAATATGAGATGTGATAAAAGTTGGTCCATTTTCTTGTTTGAAGATTATGTTTGATGTTCTGATTTAACGTTTGTGTTGTTTACCTGGTCAATGTACTTCAATCTTATGTAAATTTTGTTGTGTTTATGTTCTGAGCTGAGTGATATCTGGAGCTTATTCCGTGTATGTTGCTAGGAGGTATTTATTTTGTCCATGTATCTAATATTAAACCTGAAATTGGAAGTACTTTCCAAAATACAGAGTGTTTAATGTCTCAGTTTGTGTTTTAAATGCTATTTTTGGAGTAAATCTTGTGATTCAAATTACTTGTTAGTT
Source organism: Nilaparvata lugens (assembly GCF_014356525.2). Taxonomy (NCBI): domain Eukaryota; kingdom Metazoa; phylum Arthropoda; class Insecta; order Hemiptera; family Delphacidae; genus Nilaparvata; species Nilaparvata lugens. The sequence goes on from NC_052505.1 coordinate 18,191,094, forward strand.
GAAATTGCTTCTTCACAGGAAGAGACTGACTTGAGGTGCGTACAGATTTACGCGCCGCGAACATGAGCAATTCACTTTTAATCAGCTTTTCATATCTGTATCTTACCGTTTCTGTAAAAATACAGATATAGTCAGCTGATTAAAAGTGAATTGCTCATGTTCGCGGCGCGTATATCTGTATGCACCTTAAAACTCTAAAATCTTGAGAAAAGTTGATGATAATATTGTAAGTGTAAATAGATAGAACGACTTCCACTTGAATTATCAACACAATTATTAACTTAAGCTGATTTCACTTTTTTCTCGAATAGTTACAAATTTCAATAACCAGTTTCTGTTCTCACACCTTTAACAATCAATCAATATCCAGTAAACTAAAAGAACTTATTTCAAGTTCTTAAATTTGTTTAGACTAACTGCTCCTTAAACTGAGTTCCTAAACTGCTGAACATCAAGCAGGAAAGTTTCGTAGTGTAGCCTCTAAATGGAGCAATATGATTGGTAGTTTTGTGATCTACCATGGTTACATGGTCGAGACAAGACACGCCCACAATGAGCGGAGCATGAACTCTGAAAAAAATCTTCATTTCGTGGAGTTGGGACTTCTCTACCACTCAATCTCAAAATAACATAATTGGACTTATTATTCGAACACAACACACTTGATCTTGTAAGAAGTCTATGAGAATCAACTCAATGAAAAATTCAACAACCACAACTCAATTCCAAAAGTAACTATTAAAACTCAGGTAAAAAATGTGCTTGAACGTCAATTCTGATTCGGAAACACCATATATGAAGATATTGAAAGATATAGAAATACATGTAAGATCTATACAGATGAGGTAAGGGATATAGATGAAGTAAGATGATGTAAGGAAAACTACAAGATGTACTCTGCATTCTAGTTAGCTTCAAAAGAGTGACATAGTCACTGAAAAAGTTTTAATAATGTAAAAATGCATGTGAAGTTTTCTTCATCTGTACAGTCATCTGAACATCTTGAAGCAGATTTGAGCAATTTTAATACATTAAGATATATCAAGCACCCTTCTATTTAATAACACAACGGTTAGATTTGGCACATACGACTTAATCATGATTTAAACTCATAATGAATCTAGCAGCTCAAAATAATAATGAGTACTTTTCTTTTTTCCATGACACGAGTCATCACCAAGTCACTGCTTGAAATCATAAAATACTAGAACGCTCGAATCGAGTTCATTGATCCGTAGACCATTTTTCATTGGCCACACCAAAATTTATATTTGAGTGTGGGCGGCGACATTATAGCCAACATCTGTATCAGAAATTTATCGTGGTCTATCGTGTATTTGAGATATTTATGCGTGAGACGACAAACCACTGACAGATCGATAAATTAACCAAATAGCAAAATACGAGTCGAACACCTGCTGAGTCGGAAAATGGGGATCTTGATTATGACGATGATCTACTAAATTATGATGATGATGATGATGATGATGATGATGATGATGATGATGATGATGATGATGATATGATGATGGTGGTGATAAGTGACAGAGAGCAACTATGTAGTAGTGTTACTATATGTCCATTTCAAAAGTGGGATGTTGAAAAACTTGGCACGAAAATGTAAAAAATGAAAAAGTGATGTTACATATTTCTAAGTTTTTACTTGTTTTTTTTTAACTCTGGTGGATGTCGTATTTCAGATTGACTTATATTGTGGGCGAACTGTCTACAATGAAACATTGTTGATTGTCGGTACTTGCTTTTGTACTCAGGTATATCCTTCTTCTTCTTCTTCTTTTTCTTCTACTTCCCCCTCTTCATCTATTCGTTTCATCGTTCTTTCGTAGTAGAGACAGTTTGTGGATTATTATGTGTCTATTGTATAGTACATACGCACATAAATCGCACATCTTATTTGTTGAAAAACAAGCATTCAACCTACTTCAACAGGATTATTATCATATTGAACAAGAATTATTCGAATCATAACTAAATTTTCAAGCCTTCTTAATCATTTCATGTACAGTGAAGTTCAAAACACTATCTTATTCTCAACTAGAAATACGTTAAATGCAAGCATTCCACTCGGGAAGATTTGAGCTTTTTTATTAAAAATTCATTCATAACTATTAATTTCTAGGATTCCTTCCCCAACCTCTATTGGGGTGTATTAATATACTATTAATTACTATTAATTACTAGGATTCCTTCCCCAACCTCCATTGGGGTGTATTAATTTCACCCATATTTTTCTTATCTTTTTATTTCACTTTTTGGAAGATATATATTCCTATTTGTGAATAATGAATCTCATGATCTTTTATTTGAAGAATATTCAATTTTTTGACAATGATTTCATATATTTTTTCATAATTGAAAATATGTCTTTTTTCTGAAAAATTTCTGGTAGAACAACAAAAAATAATAATTGCACAATCATTTCCTACAAATTATAACATTATTATTAATATATTTCTTAACAAATTAATGATTTATATGATTGTATAATAGTCAATTGTCTTAAAAACAAAATTCATGACAAGTTCATTCAATATTTTAAAAACTCACACTAGGCTGGGTGAAAAAATCACCCAGGGAGTCACAATACAGTAGAACCAATACCTACTATTAAGTAATAGTAGGTATTGGTAGAACTAGCACAGGAACACAAACACTTGTCACGCTGTCTTGAAATACACTATTAGTTAGGAGATTACAAAGAAGGCATCGTTACCAACCTAAGGCATCGAAATTTCTCAAGCCCTGGGTGATTTTTCACCCATCCTAGTAATTAAGGGTTAATCACCAGCTCTTGAACTCTTTGTAACCAAAAAAACTAAAAAGTGCCAAGAGCCAAAAATTGTAGAAATTCATTATTTCTATGAAAATATATTCATTATTCATCACCAAATATTGAATATGCCCGAATATATTGAGATTCAATACAGACTCGACCTAGAAAATGAACGTTCAAGTTGTTTTTATCATTATGATACTTGAATCATCCGTTTCTCTTATCTCATATCTGCGGTCTGATTAATAAAACAATATTGAAACTTGAAGTACTCTTTATTATTTAAAATATTACAACCACTAGTTTCGACCATGGGTCATTTTCAAGTTGAACATTGACAACAAGTTGTCAACTCGACATTTCAACTTGAAAATGACCCATGGTCGAAACTAGTGGTTGTAATATTTTAAATTATAAAGGGTACTTCAAGTTTCAATACTGCGGTCTCATATATTCGCACGCTTCTATTCCATTTTTTGGATACTCTATCACACAATAATTCTGATAGATACCCAAACCTACAGCTGACTCCATACATTATTTTATTTATTTATTTATTTCAATAACAATTAAAAATCATAATTATAATAAAAATAATATGATTGGGAGAAGACAACAGGCATAGCCCAAAACTGTCTTCTCCCAAATTTTTACAAATAGAAGTTTCAAAAAAGAATAAGGTTAAGATTTCACTTTCACTTCAAAAAGTCCAATTTCCACTTCAAAACTAATGACTAAACTGAAAATTTTGAATTTTGATATTTAAAAACTGATTAAAAACAAAAATATTTCACTCAAATCTCTACAAATTGAAAATTTTTGACTAATTTTGCAAAATTTTGAGCCAGAAAAAAACACAACTTCACTATTAGCACAGCTGATAGGGTTATGATAATTATTAATCAAATGGATCGAAGCTCTCACCATTGCGTAACAAACATAGCTGAAATCCTACTCAAAAAGTACAGAATAATTGTACATAATAATAACTAATTAACAGTACATAATAATCACAGAATAATTTCAACAAACAAATGAGGTCCCCAACAACAATAACTCCACACATTGATACTATCCATTAATCAATTGAATTCAAGCTCAACCTACTTTTACCAATCATAAAGGATTACCGTTCGCGTTCGACCTTGGGGCAGTTGGATCATCGCTCAGAGAAAGCGCGGCACTTTCAAAAAATTCAAAACGAACTGAAAACGATTAATATCAGAGGTGGCGTAATTGAGTTGGGTGTCAATGATGGACGGGAGGAGGTAGGAGACAATAGGACAATATGTGAGAGAGAGTAAGAGGAGTGGGAGAGTAGAGTCACTTATTGTCAGTGACAACTCAATCAGGCTCTCAGCGGGGTGCCCTCTCTGCTGCATTTATATGCAAGCAACAATATATCGGTATACAATTGTATAATTTTGTAATTGTGATAGTGTGTGGTTGAAGCCGTCATTCAAAACCGAATTACATTCTATAAATGAGTAGTTGGTGTAATTGTAACCAAGCACCCCATATTATATAATCGCTGCTGAACATTTGAGCTTCCAGTTTACTGGAGATTGATAAAGCCGTATCTCTTTCCTCCATAAAGCCGTATTCATTTGTCGAACATTTGTCGAACAAATGTTCGACATACATGTTCCACAAACATGTTTGTTGAGGAGCTCAGAGACAAACATTTAAGAAAGTTTGGACAATCAGATTGTTTATCAAACCAAAATTACAGTTTTTTCAAACATTTTTAGAGTTTGCTGTGAAACATCAGCTGTTCTCCCCACTCACAAATATTTTGTTTGGTGATGCGTCCACACTGGCCAGGGGCAAACATTGTTTGTCAAACAATAAAATTTGCCCAAACTGTTTCAACAAACATGTTTGTGAATATTTGCTTGTGGTGGACGCGGCTTAAGACAACCAAAACTAGTATCTAAAATTGTTATAAACCAATCCAAAATTATTTGAATAAATCATTGGTTTTGACAATATCAAGTCGGTTTGGTGTGTTATTTTTCCGTTATTTTGTGAAATTAATTGTTTTAAATGATACTGCAAATGTTGTAGATATCCATATTTTATGGAAACGATATTGTCAAAATCACTGTTCTATTAGAAAACAATTTGAGATACTAATATCGGTTGAATAATTATGAATTTCTAGAAAAATTTGAAGCCTAAACATTCATGAGCAGAATATATCATGGGTGAAGCCCTACGATTGGCTATTAGCGATTGACCAATGAAGATTGAGCTGTACTGTCATTGGCCAGGACTAGACACGCCCGCCCGAGTATTCCAAATATGGTAACGAGAGCCGGTAAACAACAACAAATAAAAATATACCTAGTAACTAACAAAATCAAATGGATAATATGAAGAAGAATGGAATAATTAGTTTTGCAATAAGTAACAATCATTAGTTTTGAAGTGGAAATTGGACTTTTTGAAGTTAAAGTGAAATCTTAACCTTATTCTTTTTTGAAACTTTTATTTGTAAAAATTTGGGAGAAGACAGTTTTGGGCTTTGCCTGTTGTCTTCTCCCAATAATATTATATTTATTACAATTATGATCTGTAATGCCAATTGGATAAATAAATAAATAATATACACATAAGAAAATCAGTCAACAGAAAAATACAAAAATTAAACAAAAAAAAGGTAGAGAATTGATATGAATGGAGAAGTCAAGGTCAATGGAGAGTGTGATAACAAGAAGATAGAAACTGAACTGTTACTCTAAGATAAAGCTAAATGATTAGTGATGTACTGGATAAACAGAACTATACCTGGGTTCGTTTCTCAAGCTGCGTACACATATTCGCGCTTCCAACCCGCCCCGAGCACGCTCCTCCCTCGTACCGCCCTCGTACCGCCCTCGTACCACCATCGAACCACAGTCGCACCGCCCACGCACCCATCATGAACGTTACGGAAGATGTTAGATGTTCTCGCGTTCCCCGGTCGAACCACTCTTGCTCGCCGGTCGATCATCAATCGCTCTGCTGGAGTGACGTTCGGTTGCGGAGCAGAGAGAAAGTCTGTACGCACCTTTAGGGTAACCGACCACTGGAACCGAATTCAACCGATCCGTTCGGCCGTTGGATTCGTCGAATATGGTCGTCCGTTGGAACCGTTTACGTCAGTCTAGTGGCCAATTATTGAACTAACTACTATCATAGCCACCAAAATTTTTCATGAACAATGATTATATATTGAGATTTTGAAAATTGAATAAACAAATATCCACTAAATTAGTTATTCATAAACAATGATTATATTGAGATTTTGAAAATTGAATAAACAAATATCCACTAAATTAGTTATTCATAAACAATGATTATATTGAGATTTTGAAAATTGAATAAACAAATATCCACTAAATTAGTTATTCATAAACAATGATTATATTGAGATTTTGAAAATTGAATAAACAAATATCCACTAAATTGGTTATTCAATCTTCAACAAATATCCACGAAATTAGATATTCATTATCAAGCAATCTTTGTGCACAGATTCCTTTGAACATCACGATGATGATGATATCGATGATATCTTTTGTCTCGCATATCCCACTATCCCACAATGGAACATGCTCTTGAACCAAACTTATCAACTTTTCATTGTCCATAGTTACAACTTTATAAAACAGAACAACTTCAAAAAACAAAAACAAACAAGACTGTGAAAGAATTTTAGGTTAGGAACACTTTGTTGTCTCAGCTCGACTAGTTAGTTCGGCCGGATAAAGCCGGAAAATCCCATTCAATTCGGATCGAAAAATTGATCGGCCGGAGACGGCCGTGCACGGCCATCTGATTCTTTGTTGGAGGATCGTTCGGTTGCGTTCGGAAGACGCTAGTTCGGACGAAAACGGTTCTAGTGGACCTTATTATCCTAGGCTATTCCTTTCCATTTCTTCAATTGTTCATCTTTGCCATTGACATGCAGAAATTCAACATTTCCTTCACCCTTGAACTTATGGTCATATTATTATTCGCTATCGAATACTCTGTATATCAGCAAATGTAGGTTAGACTGGGAGAAATTCCAGAATGAGAGAAACAAACAAATAAAAACGGAGACTTCTTAAAACTTGATTAATATCCTACTTTGAAACTTCCAGAGATTATTATTAATAACTTACTCTCCCACACTGTCTACATAAACACTTTAATCACTTTGAATGAAAAAGACTAAGAAATTGTCAAAAACCACTGATTTATTGATAATTAGAAAGACCGGTTTCGGCTATTACACCATTGTCAATCTCTGAGATTCTCTCTTGAGAGAAAGAGATTCTCTCTTGAGATTGACAATGGTGTAATAACCGAAACCGCTCTTCCTAATTATCAATAAATCAGTGGTTTTTGACAATTTCTTAGTCTTTTTCATTCAATATGAATAATTACCACAATATCAACTTCTCAACTACACAAAAAGTGAAACCTTAATCATGTCTACAAAAACAGATAAAACTTTATTTTATCTTTTATCGTACTGTATTCAATATTTGACTTTGCCTATTGTTCTAAGAATTTAACGGCAATAGAATCATATTTATTTATTTACACAAGGCCATCAATCCTTTCTCTTTCCCACTCTGTCTTTCACCTTAATCTCCATCTCTCTTATTCACTTTGTGAAATTCAGGTAGCAGAGTGATCAGTGATGGATGAATATACTGCTTGTTAGCAAGGTGAGAAATTTACGGCAAATTACAAGTATAGGGTGGAAGCCCCAACTCTATTAACAAGCCTAGGGTGTCTTGTATTGTATGAGCTACACACGTGGGGTGAAAGAGAGAGTGAGAGAGAGTAAGTGAAGTGAGCCCTAACTTCGCCTACAGACACATCTCTCATGTCGGATGAGTGATGGACACAAATGTAGAACATGATACCGTGAGGGGAGTGTAGTTGTTGTGGAGTTGTGTTCTTGGGGACCACCAGCGTTGACGTTTCAACGTCATAATACGTCAACTACTTGTGTGAAATGTAGTCGAAAAGTCAACTTGTTCACCTAGGAAAACACTTGAATAACTGAAACCCGTAAACCTGTTAGTTCAACTAGTTGGTTACAACGTTAACACCAGAATGCATCAACTACTTATGAATAATTCAGTCAAGAAGTCAACTAGTTCATCTAGGAAAGTTCTTCAATAACTGAAACCTGTCAACCCTTTAGTTCAGCCAGGTGGTTACAACGTTAACACCAGAACGCATCAACTACTTGTATTTAATTCAGTAAAGTGCTCAACTGGTTCACCTGAAAAGAACTTGAATAACTGAAACCCGTCTACCCTTTAGTCCAACCAGTGGGTTACAACGTTAACATCAGAATGCATTAACTACTTATGAATAATTCAGTCAAGAAGTCAACTAGTTCATCTAGGAAAACACTTGATAACTGAAACCTGTCAATCCGTTAATTCAGCCAAGGTGGTTACAACGTTAACACCAGAATGCATAAACTACTTGTGTATATCTTAGTCAACTGTTCAACTGGTTCACCTAGGAAAATGCTTGATAACTGAAACCTGTCAACAAATTAGTTCAACCAGTTGGTTATAATGTTAACACCAGAACTCATCAACGACTTGTGTGAGATGTAGCCGAGAAGTCAACTGGTTCACTCAAGATTATAATCAAAACTTGTTGATTTAAGTAATTGGTTGAATCAACGCAAACCTACCCATCAACTACACCTACTTGACTAACAATGCACCCTTTCGATAACAAGAGTTGAGGAAGATTAACCAAAACCCGTTAATTCAACTTATTGGTTGAATTATTATTTAACGAAAATCCTAAATAAATGCTGCAAATCACCCCGAAGACTTCTGCTACTGCAGACATTGACAACAGTTTGACAGAAGTCTTCGGGGTGATTTGCCGCATTTATTTAGGATTTTCGTTAAATTATAATTATATATTAATTAGCATTTGAATAAATGCATTCTCTATTTTATCTGTTATTGGTTGAATCAACGCAAGCCTAGATTATTCTCTTCTTATTGGGAAATACAGTTGTTGACGTTACAACGTTAGAGCTAGAATGAATCAATTAATCAACTACTTGTGTGAAGATGTTGTCAGGTGAGATGTTGTCAACTAATTCACCCAAGAAAAGCTTTGAATCTTAACAACCGAACCCCGTTATTTCAACTAATTCATTGAATCAGCACAAGCATCGATTGTTCTCTTCTTATTGGGAACCACATTCGTTGACGTTACAACGTTAACGCTAGAATGAATCAACTACTTGTGTGAAATTTAGTTAAGGAGTCAACTGGTTTACTCAAGAAACCCTTTGAACCGTTAACAACCGAGCCCCGTTAATACAACTAATTCATTGAATCAGCACAAGCATCGATTGTTCTCTTCTTATTGGGAACCACATTCGTTGACGTTACAACGTTAACGCTAGAATGAATCAACCACTTGGGTGAAATGTTGTCAGGAGACAACTATTCTACCCAAGAAAACCTTTGAATCGTTAATAACCGAAACCTGTTAATTAAACTGGTTGAATCAACGCAAGGGTAACCATTAACCACATAACCAATTGACTAACAATGCACCCTCTCAATAACACGAGTTGAGCAAGATTAACCAAAACCCGTTAATTCAACTTATTGGTTGAATTATTATTTAACGAAAATCCTAAATAAATGCTGCAAATCACCCCGAAGACTTCTGCTACTGCAGACATTGACAACAGTTTGACAGAAGTCTTCGGGGTGATTTGCCGCATTTATTTAGGATTTTCGTTAAATTATAATTATATATTAATTAGCATTTGAATAAATGCATTCTCTATTTTATCTGTTATTGGTTGAATCAACGCAAGCCTAGATTATTCTCTTCTTATTGGGAAATACAGTTGTTGACGTTACAACGTTAGAGCTAGAATGAATCAATTAATCAACTACTTGTGTGAAGATGTTGTCAGGTGAGATGTTGTCAACTAATTCACCCAAGAAAAGCTTTGAATCTTAACAACCGAACCCCGTTAATTCAACTAATTCATTGAATCAGCACAAGCATCGATTGTTCTCTTCTTATTGGGAACCACATTCGTTGACGTTACAACGTTAACGCTAGAATGAATCAACTACTTGTGTGAAATTTAGTTAAGGAGTCAACTGGTTTACTCAAGAAACCCTTTGAACCGTTAACAACCGAGCCCCGTTAATACAACTAATTCATTGAATCAGCACAAGCATCGATTGTTCTCTTCTTATTGGGAACCACATTCGTTGACGTTACAACGTTAACGCTAGAATGAATCAACCACTTGGGTGAAATGTTGTCAGGAGACAACTATTCTACCCAAGAAAACCTTTGAATCGTTAATAACCGAAACCTGTTAATTAAACTGGTTGAATCAACGCAAGGGTAACCATTAACCACATAACCAATTGACTAACAATGCACCCTCTCAATAACACGAGTTGAGCAAGATAAGTTGCTCCTGTGTTTCACAATGAGCAGCTGATAACTTATTGCCTCCAATATGTTAGCGTCTGTCTGTCTGAACTGGGAATATACATTTCCTGTGTTTGTTATCATGTGTGTTGCAAAATGGGTCTTTCTGGGGAAAGACCTGTATGAACTTGGAACTCACACAACTCATATTTTCCTGATTTTCCTATAATGGCTTGTAAGCCATAAATGAAGAGAGGTGACTCTTAAACCACCCTCATCCCTTGAGCACAAGAGGTGGGGATGAGGACTTTCTAAATGTTTACCTCCTAACTAGTTCAAACGAAGCTGCTAAGTCAAATTTTGGGTCCCAGACATTCCCTGTCATCTGCTCTGTCATCTGATCTATTATTGTTAAACTGAAGATTTTACACTCAACACAATAAGTGCTGCAACAATCGTAGGGAGATAAGTCGAATTAATTGAATCATACATAGAATTGAAGAGAATTCAATGCTCTATGATTTTATAATTATCACAGATTTTTTCAATCAAGAGTTGAGAAGTAACAAGGGAAAAAATATGGGAAAGTCGGAGGCGAAAGGGGTTTCTTGAAAATTCAACATTTTTGAAAACATATATCTAAAAAAATAAGAGAGATATGGAGGAATGTTACCAATGAAACTTGTAGGCAATTTTGTGTGCTACAATTTTGTATTTCATGGAAGTGGTGAGAACTTTTGATAAATCAGATTTCATTATAATTGTTGATTCTCGTTATAAAATAATGATCACATATATTTTTGTCGAGAAATGATATTTCTCATAATATAATCATGATTTTATATGATTGAAATAAAATATCCTGGTAGTTCATCATGGCGTACAAACGATTTGGCAACTGTATAGAGTTGAAGAAGGATAGAGCTACCTGCTTTGACAGATGACAGACAAGGATAGCAAAGGATACCAATGTTAATCAGTTGCTGACTTGAAAAGTGGATCTCTCTATGTATGAGTCGGCACCCAGATCCGTGTCGAAGACCGTGTGAACCCCTGGGGCGGAGTGGGTCCCCAAAATTAGAGGCGCCCCTGCTATCTCCGGCGTCTGCCCCTGGGCAACAGACGGAAAGGCCCACATTTGATTCTCCTTTTCTCTTTTATTATTATCCTAACTTCTCTTTCTTCTTCTTGATCTTCTTCTTCTTCTTCTTCTTCCTCTCCTTCTTCTTCTTCTTCTCCTCCTCCTCCTCCTCCTCCTCCTCCTCCTCCTCCTTCTTCTTCTTCTTCTTCTTCTTCACCTCCTTCTTCTTCTCCTTCTTCTTCTCCTCCTCCTCCTTCTTCTTCTTCTTCTTCTTCTTCACCTCCTTCTTCTTCTTCTTCTTCTTCTTCTCCTCTCCTCCTCCTCCTTCTTCTTCTCCTCCTCCTCCTTCTTCTTCTTCTTCTTCTTCTTCTTCTTCTTCTTCTTCTTCTTCTTCTTCTTCTCTTCTTCTTCTTCTTTTTTTCTACTCCATCATCTTCTACCTGGTTCTAGCCTTAGGCTCTAGGCCCTACCGCTCAATAATTAACCTAGGAATTCCAAGGGTGTTCACTTTAAAGAGCAAGAGAAAAAGAAAGGAAGTGTGAGAATGTGAAAGAGAGAGACAGAGAGAGAAATGATAGAGTTTTGGGAGAGATTCCAGAGAAATAATTATTCGTTTGTGGGTGGATGATGCAAAACCCTTGGAGGCAAGTTTGGAAACGTTTTTGAAAAATATTTGAAAAATGAATTATACAACTCTGACAGTGTGGCCTATTTCAACAGACAGACTAGTTTGAGGTATGTCGGAATAATAAATACATGGTCTGGGAAGTTATGAAATTATAGTTTGGAATATTCCTGGAACAATATCTGAAGTCTTGTTTGATTGTTTCAGGTTTTTCAAAATTATAAAACCAAAGCTTCTATCTAAAAACATTCAAAAATGGCTGTTTTCTCACTTTCAACCGTTGTACAAACAATGTAGATTGGTTATTCTATCCTTACAACATTATTTATCGATTGACACTCAGAATCGCCCTCTGATTGGCTAATTCTCATCAACAGCTGATTCTCAGCCAATGAGAGAACAATAATTCTTAGTTAACTTCTTGTTAATAAGAACCCCAATTCAATAATTATTGTCGTTGTTGTTTTGTTTATTAGTCTATGTCTGCAGTAGTTTGCAGTTTTTGTAGTTCAAATTTACCGCCTAATATGGGCGTGTCCTACCTCAGCCAATGGCAGACTTTCACCCTGATTGGTCAGCCAACCGCCATTCACATGGCTTCATGAATTATATACTATACATTCTGATGCTCCACTTCCAAGTTTACTAGGAGCTGAATTTGTTTTGAACCCAACATACTTCATTTTATACAATTTTTTTTAATTTATTCAAAATTTATAACTTGAACATTCATCTTATGTCAGATGACATAATAATTGAAATTATCAAACAATATTGATAATGTCGAAGTGCAACAATTGATCTAGTTTGTCGTATTTAGATGAATCAGTAGTTTATACAACTTTGAGTTTTCTTTAATGTGTAGTCGCTCATTGAAGAGAACTTAGAATTGTTAGAAGTTACAAACTCAAAAATATAGATGAAATGTCAGAATTTTAAATATAGTAAGAGTATTTCTTTACATAAATGAATGGCTAGCAAACAGCTCCTATCAGAACAATATTCTACAATACTCTAAGCTGGGGCTCTCCAACCTACGGCCCGCGGATAGATTTTGTCCGGCCCGCCGAGAGTTATTGCTACAGATTTTTTTAAATTTATATCTATACACATTTTTGACAACTGTGAGTTCAGTACTCTTCTCTTACAAGTTCACATCTTCCTTGTCAGATGAACATTTGAAAACAATTTTAATGATCGGAACCAAAAAGTTTCACAAGTGGAAAAGATATGCAATCTTCTCACTAAAAATAATGGTGTAAAATACTAAAGGTTTAAAATTTTAATTGTCACCCCAACAAAAAATTCTATTAAATAAAAATTAAATCCACATTAATATTATTATTCAATTAAAATTTAAAGATCTAAAGGGTCTTATCGTCCCATTTTTAAATTTTAGCTTTTTAACTAAAAAATAAATTTCACTTATTCTCTTTTAGCTTGGTAACTTTCTGCAAATTCGTGTATTGTCAAGTTGTCTTATTACTATTAAAAAAGTTATTATCATTTTGTTTAACTTGCTAAATTCATGCATCGCCATGTTTTCATATGACCTTTTTACACTCAATAAATTGGACTTTGTATTGGAATGAATTCTTTTGTCTTTTTCTGTGTTTCAATTAAACCCACTTGAAACTCCTCATATTATTTTAATGAAAATATAATAATTTTACACTCCCCAAATCCCCCGTCGTGTGTGTCCCCACAATCAGATTCTACGTACATCCTTGTTATTGGCCCTCTAAGCCTCCCAAGAATTAACAATGTGGTCCTTGGATAAAAAAGGTTGGAGACCCCTGCTCTAAGCCAGTACAATACTTTTAAACAGTACTGATCCATGATTCGATATGAATGGTTCCACTTTCAAGTGGTAGTATTCCAATCACTGAAAATACCAAAACATAATACCAGCAACACTTCCCATTACAACACATAATAGAACGACAAACAGGCACAAGAGACCATTTTCGATAATAGGCTCTATGATAGAGATAGGTAGAGAGAGAAGGGGTGAGAGAGCGAATGAAGCCTAATTTTTCAGGCATGTGCCTCATCAGAAAATGGCTGGTTGATGGGGAATGGTAAATAAAGACCGAAAGATGATGATACAGGACGAAGAAGAGTCGAAGAACAGAGAGAGAGATAGAAGAAGAAGACGACGATGAAAAGTTAGTGGAGAAGGAGGAGGAGGAGGTGAAAGTGTGATTGGAGGAGGAGAAGGACGAGGAGAAGGAATAGGAGTGGGAGGGGTAGGAGGATAAAGAGATAGAGAAGTGGGAAAGGATGGAAGAGTAGGAGAAGAAGAAGAAGGAGAAGAAGAAGAAGAAGAGAAGAAGAAGATGTTGAATAGGTTGTGGAGAAGGATGAGGAAGAGCAGGAGGAGGTGAAGAAGGAGATAGAGATGAAGAAGATGAAGGACGTAAAGGAGAAGGAGGAGTGGGAGAAGTAGGAGGAGGTGAAGGGAGGGGATGAGAGGGAGGAAGAAAGGTAGAAGAAGAAGAAGAAGAAGAAGAAGAAGAAGAAGAAGAAGAAGAAGAAGAAGAAGAAGAAGAAGAAGGAGAAGAAGAAGGAGAAGAAGAAGAAGAAGAAGTTGAAAATTTTGTGAAGAATGATGAGGAGGAGTAGGAGGTGGTGAAGAAGGAGAAAGTGGTGAAGATGAAGGAGGATGAACAGGAGGAGGAGTGGGAGAAGTAGGAGAAGGAGAAGGGAGGGGATGAGGAGGTGGAAAAGTATGAGAGTGAGGAAGAGAAGGAGAAGAAGAAGAAGAAGAAGAAGAAGAAGAAAAGAAGAAGAAGAAGAAGAAGAAGAAGAAGAAGATGTTGAAAAGGTAGTGGAGGAGGATGGGGAGGAGTAGGAGTTGGAAATATAGATGAAGGAGGACGAGGAAGAGGAGGAGGAGGAGGAGTGGGAGAAGTAGGAGGAGGAGAAGGGAGGGGATGAGGAGGTGGAAAAGTATGAGAGTGAGGAAGAGAAGGAGAAGAAGAAGAAGAAGAAGAAGAAGAAGAAGAAGAAGAAGAAGAAGAAGAAGAAGAAGAAGAAGAAGAAGATGTTGAAAAGGTAGTGGAGGAGGATGGGGAGGAGTAGGAGTTGGAAATATAGATGAAGGAGGACGAGGAAGAGGAGGAGGAGGAGGAGTGGGAGAAGTATGAGGAGGAGAAGGGAGAGGATGAGGAAGTTGGAAAGTATGAGAGGGAGGAAAAAGAGGAAAGAAGAAGAAAAGAAGAAGAAGAAGAAGAAGAAGAAGAAGAAAAGAAGAAGAAGAAGAAGAAGAAGAATAAGAAGAAGAAGAAGAAGAAGTAGAAGAAGAAGAAGAAGAAGAAGAAGAAGAAGAAGAAGAAGAAGAAGAAGAAGAAGAAGAAGAAGAAGATGATGATGAAGAAGAAGAAGAAGAAGAAGAAGAAGAAGGAGGGTATATGAGGTACACAGGATGAAAAAGAATGATAAATACCTAAAAGAATGGAATAGGAGGGCGTAGGCCTATCATCTATAGGCAGACCTCACTCAGGATGATTAGCGGTGTGTATTGTATGGTTTGGTGGAAGGAGAAGAAGAGCTAAAAGACGTTGAATTGGAAAGAGAAGAAAAAGGGCAGAAAAATGGAATAAGAAGAAGTAGAATGAGAGAGGGTGAAAAATCAAAGAAACAAGACGTAGTGGAAGAGAAAGAGAAGATGGATGGCGGCTTAGCGAGGGAAAAAGACGGAAGAAAAAACACAGACACGTCTGCAAAGTGCAGCCACGGATTGTGGGATCGGTTTTGATCGAATGGATGGATATAGTGAGGTCCACGTTGTAATGGCAGTAGATAAAGATAGAAGAATAGCGATGCCGATTCTCTGCATTAATTAATTATATTTCTACACTGTCAAAAACATAATTGGCATCGTTGTGGACCTAGAAAAGTATAGTACCACCGGCTTTGTCGAATGATAGACAAGGATAGCAAAACCAAAGTTGATCAAATACTGTCATTATAACGTGGACCTCACTATAGATTCATCAAACTTGGTTGGTTCGGCTGTTGGTGAACTCTGTGGTTGGAGGAGCATGGAAGTAGAATGGGGATTTTGCAGGAAGAAGAAGAAAGAAGAAACACAGAGAAGTAGACGTGAAGATGTACATTGTGGATTAATAGAATTGGGGGAAGATGAGAATGGATGTTGGAAGGATTCAATAAAGAATCAGAGAATCAATAAAGGATAAGGATTGAATAAAAGGGGAGGAACAGGGGAGGAGAATATATAAAGAGCGATTTGACAAGATGTGAAATTAAGATGTTTCAAAAACAAACATAGGAGAAAAACTTCACATTATTATCACTAAAATAAGAAATATTTACATATTAAAGAAATAATTTAAAAGAACCAAAAAAAAACTTATAATAATTGATGAAATACCAAGATATTCTATCTCAATTATGAAAATTTATAAAGAAATCATGAGAACATTGGCGAATAATAGTTATTTGTATATCTAGAGTGAAAAGTACGACTTTTTCTCCCTGTGGGAAGAAGTTTGAAGCCCGAGGCGAAGCCGAGGGCAGCAATTTTCCTGAGGGAGAAAAAGTATTTTTCACTCGTGATGTACACAACATTTTTCCTCCATCTACATTTTTTTTATAGAAACTGCAAATAAAATCATTCTAATAACTTACATATTGGTGACAATGATTCCTAACAACATAACCTAAATCTAAAACCTAAAAACCGGTCGTCTGATTGACACTGCCGATTGCGCTATCTATCGGCAAAAGTTGTAACAATTATATCAGCTGAGCAGCTACCAAAAATGGCTGACTCCAGATCACGCGGTTCAGATTTGAATTGCAGATCAAAAATATTTGTTGGCTGGTATTTTGAATAGAATAAAATATTTTAAAAATTGTATAAATTTTTATCATCTACTAATATTGAGAATATAATAATTATCATAAAAACATATATTTCATGAGTTAATCAAATTTCTGGTTGTGGTATTGAATTCAGTTGACTCAATGACAGACACCTCTATTATGCTTTCTCATCTGAGCTTAGACCTTCTAACCTATTACAATGTAAGTTTCAAAATAGAGATGCTCCCCATGTTATTTAAATGGAGTCACTTTTACTCCCTAGGGAGTTTTTCTGTTTTTTACTACCGAGAGTGAACAAGTGACACTTTAGAATTAGGTTTCAGGGAGTAAAGTAAGTACTTTAGACAGTAGGTGGAGGAAAAATATATTTGAAATAGATTTTATTATCATCAACAAGTATCAGCAAATAATATAACATCAGTTATCCCAAGATATCTTGGAAGCTATCTATTATAGAAGGCAGTGGGAAAAGAAAACCGGCAACAATGCAGTCCTATCATTTCCACTGACTTTACAACGTAAATCTCACAATAGTTTTCAATCGTGAAATTGTCAATGATATGATTCATTGGATGTCAAACTCAAGAAATCCACTTACAGTTATACTGTAGCTATAACTGAATAAATATATCCATTCATAATTCAAAAGCTATTTAGTCTTCAACAGTTTAATAGCTTTTAGATCACTATTGTCTCTGTTGAAATACAGTATGAGAGTCTTTCCAGCAATGCACTGTTTCATGGATATTACCTGCAGCGTTCTATCTGTACGAACATAGTCGGTAATAACTGTTATATTTTATCATACAGCTTTGACGTTTCATGAATCAATACGTTTTATTTCAAATCATTGACTGGATTCGCTTCGTTTGAACTTCGAAAACTCATAAAGTTCATGATACTTGACATTTAATGAGGTTTAAAGTTTCATTAGCTGGTTTCTGCCGATGGTTATATAATAACGGTATTGCCATTAGTATAAATATAGAGAAACGGTAGCATAAGTAGATATCCCATGGTATAGAGAATTTATGTCGCAACTTTTAATGTTATCTCAAGCCGATTACTGTAGATTATTGTCAATTTTCACTGTTTTGTTGGGGTGATAGTGTTTGAACGGCACAATTTGAGATTGAGAGACTACAAGCGTCACACAGCTGCATAGGAAAGAACTACGTGAACTATCGGCTAGGGATAACAGTAGAACTTGCGACATAAACGCCCTATACCATGGGATATCTACTTACGCTATCGTTTCTCTATGGTGTAACTGATTGATTTATTGGTAATTGATTGAGGTTTATTTATTTGCACTCTGGTACAAATAAATTGAATTCATAGATAAAATCGTTAAATTCATAGGTTGGATCTTCGTTAAAGTTTTTGTTTTGTTGTTGTCTGGTTTTTGAATTGAAAAGTTTTCTCGTAATTTATGTAATTTGTGTATCATATGAGGTTTGATTGAATTTTGTTATAATTACGTGAAAGCGTCTTCAGCGGTTTAAGATTTACTTCACATTTTTTTCTAAATATTCAATTTGAAATACACCTTCGAATATAGAGACAGGCAACTGGGAACAGAGGCGTTCATCTGCGATTGCTGCTTTATGTCAGGTTTGAGTGTTTTTCCTTCCGAATTCCCAATATTATTTTCTCTTGCTCCCCTTTCCTATTACCTAAATACTCAAATTTGGTATGGTAATAGCGGGATAGAATAATGTTGAGGTGGGTGTTTTTGGTTTCATGTGTTTGTCAGTCTCCGTGTTGGAAACAAGGTTAGATCTGAAATTAATAAACGAAATACAGTCCACTATTTGTCCACTATTGGAAACAAGGTTAGATCTGAAATTAATAAACGAAATACAGTCCACTATTTACCAGAGGAAACATTGGTCTGATCGAGAAATTTACTTTACAAATGGTAAGGCATTATCTATATTGATTCACAAAAGAGCTTAGTATGGAATTTGAAAAGCATTTTTACCTAGGATTTAGGTCTACTAATACTGTTGAATTCATCAAAAATTCAATTTTCAGGTTTAAAATTATACAGAAACATAGCCAGACTGTGAATTAGCAATTCCTATCTTGCAAAGAAATTTGAATGGGCCTACCAGTCACAGACTTAGAATAGATGCTCATAGGATTATAGATTATAGGATTATAGTATCATAGGACTATAGGATCATAGGATAATTGGGAAATGCCGTATATGACTGATAAAATTGTAAAATCGAGGAGGTACTACTCTTGTTTTATCTATAAGTTTATAATTATACAGAAACATAGCCAGACTGTGAATTAGCAATTCCTTTCTTGCAAAGAAATTCGAATGGGTCTACCAGTCAATGACTTGGAACAGATGCTCATAGGATTACAGATTATAGGATAATAGGATAATAGGATCATAGGATAATTGGGTGATACTGATACAGTATATGACTGACAAAATTGTAAAATCGAGGAGGTACTACTCTTGTTTTATTAATTTATCAATGAGTTTTAAGCTGAAAATATTTAATGATTTGGAAGAGTTATTCATTGAAGATTATCAGATGGAAAACAATATAAATTTCCACATACTTTGTAAAGTGAAATGTTCACCATATTCAGTTTTGTTCCAATGTTTCTTCAGTAAGCTAAATGTATGTTTCTTTTTAAGCTGAAAGTATTTAATGATATGGAAGAGTTATTTATTGAAGATTATCAGATGGAAGAACAATATAAATTTCCACATACTTTGTAAAGTGAAATGTTCACCATATTAAGTTTCGTTCCAATGTTTCTTTAGTAGATTGTATTGAACTTGAAATCATTCATATTCGTATGCTCGCTCTCAGAGTACATTGCCACCAATTTTGTGGTTTCTACTTTGCAATTTTCTACTGTGGTTTAGTTTGACGTCACGCTCCAAGAAGATACGATAGAAAAGAAAATGAGAAAAGTGATTCAAAACAGAATTCACTGACAACCCGTTATGATTGTTTTTCAACTCTTTTACTCTCATTTTCCATTATTTTTTCACTCTCTTCCACTTAGTACGTTGACCCTCGGTAAAACCCGGAAATGTTTTCAATTTTCTTTGTGAGCATAGATAGAAAAGGAGAGAGAGAGAGAGAGGGGAAGCTTGAATAGTTTTTCAAGTAATTTTTGTTAGGATAAAGGAAGTTTGAAGTAATAATGTACCTCACATTACAATATGATTTACACTTTAACACAGCAAACATGATACATAACTTACATGAAATAGATCCGATCTATTCACTGGTACTATATGGAGAGTATGGAGATAGATAGATAGATAGATAAATGACTTTTATTTACACTTTACAATAAAAGTGATGTGGGCGAAATTGAGGCAATAGAGAGTATACATTCTAGAGTTTAGAGAGAGTACAGAGGCTATACATTCTATTACAGTCTCTGGCACTACCATATTACTAAATCTAACACTACTACAGTACTCTTGTACTCTATCACTCATTATCGTATTAATTCTACTTATAGACTTGGCATATATTACCCACATATTTATTGGACAATCACAATATCAAATTAATGATTGGGAGAGAACCAACAGGATAAACCCAAAACAGTTTCTCTCCCTGATTTTGATAAAAGTAGTCCAAATGAGGCTATGTTAACACTTATATATCCCATATTATAGCACAAAATATTATATTTTACCTATCATACTTAACGCACAAATGTATGGGCATTAACTGCAGCAAAATACGAACAATTTTCCAGATAACTGCAATATTTGGTCCAAAATTCAAATCGAATAGAAAAAATGCAAGTAAAGGTGCGTACAGATTTACGCGCCGCGAACATGAGCGATTCACTTTTAATCAGCTGATTATATCTGTATTTTTACAGAAACGGTAATATACAGATATAAAAAGCTTGGCATCAGCTGATTAAAAGTGAATTGCTCATGTTCGCGGCGCGTACATGGCTGATGCCAAGCTTTTTATATCTGTATATTATTACCGTTTCTGTAAAAATACAGATATAATCAGCTGATTAAAAGTGAATTGCTCATGTTCGCGGCGCGTAAATCTGTACGCACCTTAACAAATTGAACTTCCCATTTCCCAATCAGTGACCAAACAAAATTCAAACTCAAATCAAGTTTATTGTAACAAAGTCAGTTTCTGATTGAACAGTGGACAGCAATCTGTCACCCCTAACTTTGAAAAAAGCAAGATCTGAAATTGTATTGAAGTTCAATTTCCTCAGCAACAGTCAAACAAGAATCATACTCAAAATCAATTCATCCTACCAAAAATAGGCTCTACAGAGACATAAAACAGAGGAAACACCAAAACCGATTCATTCTCCCAAAAATAGGCTCCAAAGAGCATAACACAGAGAAAACACAATATAAAAAAATAATCTATCACTTTCAAATTTTAAAAAGAAAAACATTCCAAACCGAATTCAACTGCCAATTTCCTCATCAATAGAATACGTTTCTACAATTTTACCCTCTGTTTAGAATTCTAAATTCAATTTCCAATTCAATTTATTGCATCACAGCTATAGAAAGATTCAATTTAAACTGTCAGCATTGATTGAATTGATAGAATTGGTGTTACTTATGAGCATTACTGTCAGTTTAAACTTTGAAGTGAGCCTCCTCACTATACACCTTACCCAAACACCCAATACTGGACCAATAATCAGTCATGTTGGCTGTTAAATGCATTGGTCCAGCGTCCAGTTTAGCAATTTCCTTTACTAAATGACCCGATCATCTGGCAATCTCCGGCTTTTCGAACACCAAACACTACTTCATTGGCTTGTAACTGAATGTGAAGCAAATACTGCATACGTCATCATTCCTGTGTTAACGTAGCGGAAATAAGTTTTCAAATATGGTTGGAAGGAAGTCGATTGAAAATTGGGTTTTCAAACTTATGCAAACTTTGATTTGAATGTGGATGTTTTAGTTTGAAAGCGTAAGTTTGATATATTCTTGAAAAGTTTTTTGGTTCAAGGACTGATCTTGGAGTATACATCCTCCTCTACAGTCTTGATGCATGGATCTTTCTATTTCATCAGTTATCAGTATTCAATTTAATAACTTCTACCTTCTACCTCTGAAGTTCAACTATCATAAATCCAGATAGAACTTACATGTTGAATGAAAAAGACTAAGAAACTGTCAAATACCACAGATTTATTGATACTTAGAAAGACCTGTTTCGGTTATTACACCATTGTCAATCTCTGATAAACTGATAAACTATCAATGGTGTAATAACCGAAACCGGTCTTACTAAGTATCAATAAATCTGTGGTTTTTGACAATTTCTTGGTCTTTTCCATTCAATATGAATAATTACCACAATATCAACTTCTCAATTACACAAAAAAAAGAACTTACATGCTTGGATCATTTTTATGCTTGTCAAGTTATGCTTGGATCATTGTAACGGCTGATCGTTTTATTTATTCCATTCATCCAAACAATCACAAGATCAAATTTTTACCTTCTAAGTTAATTTTTGAGATTGTTATAGCTCAGTTTCTAAGTCTCAGTTTCTTAATACTTACAAACGTACAGATTTCCCAGGAAAATCATCCAATACATGATGTCTCTCATCTTACCTGTAATGCAGAAAAAGAAAGAATGTTATCTAAATGACATAGAATCAACTACAGGTGAAATGTTAGTTAATTTCACATGAACGTCAAATTAATTTATTACTTTAAATATTGTTACAAAAGTATACTGTTTCTACAGTTTCACATTTTTTTCTGAACTTATTTATTGCACTGATTACGAATGATTATTTGAAAGGAAAAGTTGTAGTAGTATCTCACTAATAAGGTTTCAACAATAAATTAGAACAATGTTATATTTCATGTATATTTTGTTTTTCCATTACTGTGTATGTAGCCTACTGGCTGCTCATGCTTGTTTCCAACAGTTATCCCTCAATCCGTAACCAGAGAATAAATATTGATATTTATTATTAAGACTGATGCATCAACCGCCATTGTGACGTTTGAATGAACCCCACTCAATGTGGGAGGGGCTTGCCTAGGCCAATGGTAGACAATAGTTTGTTAACCTTCGTAGATGGTTCATCTACAAATCGTGGAGCACGCTCACGATTAGTGATCTATACTATAGTAATCTATACTATAATCTACACTATAGTAATCTATATCCTGGCTCGATGGTGTTATGCCAAAAGAGCCAATCTGCATTTCCAACAATGTGTGTAAGATTGAAGCAGTCATGTAAACAAAAATATTGCTGATAATTCACTGTGATTTTTTTCAGTGCACACTTTTTATTTCATTTCTACAGGTTTCAGTTATTGTTTCTCAAAATATTGAATATATTATAATAGTTTTTACTTGAAAACTAAATGAGGATGTGGATTGACCCTTTCAAAAAAAAGCAGATTGGCAGATTTTGGCATAACACCATCGTCTGCTCTGTAATTTAGTTTTAATTCACCAGAGATTGACAATGATTTAACAACCAAAACCAGTTTCTCGTTCTTTCAATAAATTTGTGATTGTGTTAGCTTACAGTGTTTTCATTCAATATTCTCTATTATTTTGATCTCTATCAATGCTCTTTGCTGCTATTCTAATCCACCTATTCTAACCATTTGTGTGCTGTTGTCTTTCAATTCAAATTCTGATTTGATTATTATTATTTTGTTCCTGTTCAATCTTCAATAATTACCGTGATTTTTTCATTCTCATTCG
The DNA here is from genome assembly GCF_014356525.2 of Nilaparvata lugens. Taxonomy (NCBI): domain Eukaryota; kingdom Metazoa; phylum Arthropoda; class Insecta; order Hemiptera; family Delphacidae; genus Nilaparvata; species Nilaparvata lugens. Next base: position 18,214,611 of record NC_052505.1, read on the forward strand.
TTTCATTCAATTTTATTGTATTCATTCCAACTGTATAACTGGAATATGAATAACAATCAAATGTATGAAAACATTCGGACAAAAATTGAAATGTTATGTTTGTGAATTGATAAAACTGGAGTAGCAGTAAATACTTAGAATTTAAAATATTTATTATAATTTCTCGTCGATTTATTGTGGCTTTGTGGTGAGCAACTCAATTTTACGATAGAAAATCCTAAAGCGAGCAATTAAGCAAGCAATTTCTGTATTTATATTTCTGGCTATTTTTACATCTTGTTATTTATGTTTAATGGATGTCGAAAACGGCTCTAACGATTTTCACGAAATTTGGAACATAGTAGGTTTATGATATAAAGATTCGATTGCAATAGGTCTCATCCTTGGGAAAACTTGCTGAACGACATTAAAAGGATAATTCAAACTTGGCTGAAACAGCTGTGGATGGTAAAAAAGTGGGTGAGCGAGTGAGTATGTGAAAAATCAAAATATCGCATCCCCGAAATTCATAAGATAACGTATAGCCAGCTGTGAAATATAAACACGATCATTTAAGAGAATTGTGATCTGTTTATCAATGGATAAAAATAACGAACGAAGCTCGGGGCCCTGATATTATTACTAATAATAACATAACCTTCAATTATATCGTATAATCTTTGTCATAGCTGAATCAACACACTTCTACATGACAATATTGACAATTTAATAACCAAATTAAAATTCAATACAAATCTCAACTGTAACTAGCTGCTCAAAACATTCACATCCGCCCTAGTATTCTCATATGCTAATTATTATTGGATATCAAATTGAAACAAATTCAAATCGAATTCTAACTACAATAAACTCGCTCCTCAAATCAGATTTGCACCGCCCCAGTTATTACAATATGTCAATTACTATTATAATCAGTGGGCAACAATAACCTTTACAGTACTGGCTCAGATAATAGGACAATATATGTATAGGTTTAGTGGAAAGAGTGATTCACTTAGAACAGTCAGTATTATTTATATCAGCATCAACATATTACAATATGTCAATTACTATTATAATCTGTGGGCAATAATAACCTTCACAGTACTGGCTCAGATAATAGGACAATATATATATTACGTGGGAAGAGTGATTCACTTGAAACAGTCAGTATTATTTATATCAGCATCAACATAATCAATATGCTTACCATTCAACAAATGAGCTTACAGTTTTAGGTGAATGGCACTATAGTTATACTAGTAGTTCTGTGAACAGTAGACCTCAAGCAGTATTCTCATCACAAGTACCTGATTGTAACTATAGACCTTATGGCAATACAACAATAGACTGGCTTCTCCACACATCTGTGTAATCACTTGTCAGCTGATTTATGATGAATAATTCTATAGTCTGATTTGTACTCTAATATTGGCGTATGAAGGAGGCTCCTTTTTCCTTTTATATTATCCTTGAAATGCAAAATTTTCAAAAACCTTGTATATACGTCGACGCGCAATTAAAAAAGGAACATACCTGTCAAATTTCATGAAAATCTATTACCGCGTTTCGCCGTAAATGTGCAACATATAAACATTCGAACATTTAAACATTAAGAGAAATGCCAAACCGTCGACTTGAATATTAGACCTCACTTTGCTCGGTCAACTATACTAACTATAGTTATAGTAAGTCTGTAGTACTGGTAACAACTCTATATCAATTATTATGTGCACGGAATAATAATCATTATACACTGCACAATATACATATATGCTCTAGTAATATTCACTCTCAACGGTCAGTATTCCTTATGAATATAATTAAAGCTTCTCATTCAACCAATTGTGACACTTCTAAGTGAATTCTAGTCACTATAGTAGAACACCAAACAATAAACCTAATTTGCATAATAGAGTTTGACATGATTATTTGGCAGCACTAGACAGTGGACACGCCCACAGATATGTCAACATTCGGTTAATGAGTTGGCCAATGCAAGAGCTAGTAACCTAGTGGCTCGTGGCAAGCTTTTGGCAAGGTGGCATGACAATTCAAATCTGAATTTTTATTACCATTCGGTGATAAACAGAAGGAACGAATCCAGGATGCAGCACTCATTCAGTAATTAACGGAATTGGAATGAAGAGGTGCACAGAAAAAATGTTCTTATAAATAAATTCTTTAATCACCTCACGGTTAAAGTTTGAATCTATGTAAACAATTTTCAAAATAAAACATAATATTTCATACGATAATTAATCACAATTTTTTCTTTAAATGATTTAGAATTTTCACCAATCTCTATGTTCATTACCATATGGCTTCACCCACACTCTTCTGCATCTATATGATGAAGCTTCTAATTTAGGCCTACTGGAGATCCGAGAGTTTATTGAATGTAATCATTCTATTATATTCGGTTTTTAATCAAATCAAATTCAAAATTTCTAGTTTATTTATTTCTGGACTGAAAAGTGGACTCAAATCAATTCAAGTGTATAGCATAACCTATAATTTTTATTCATTCATAACTCTACCCTCATTGTATTATCATTCATCCCATCATTATCACCTAGGCTTAAAATACTTCTAGAAAGTCGCCTTTGAAAGATAATAAAGTGAATAAATAGAATAAATTGATATTGTTGTAATACCCATAACCAATTTCTTGGAAGGTTTTTCATGAATTGTGACATTTCAAGGCTTTTTAATCGATGAACCGATCAAGTCTTCACCTGTTGTGTCTTCCCCAATCATTCCTATAGTTTGCGTACTATTAATATTAAATACGAGATAAATAAATGAATTTATTATGTATTTTTATTGCCATCCATCTCCAGGTAACTTGAACATCCCACTCATAGTAAATACATAATGACTTCTACCCTTCGATTTATGATTAAACAAATGAATTAACGTTTTACAAGCAACAATATAATCAATTAATTAGTAGTGAATCATTAATTTCTACTATACCATTCATAAAAACATACGTCTAGTGACGTAACCAACTCAGATTTGTACTGCATTATGTCATTTATGATTATTTATGTGACTATTCACTATTTTTATTATGTAGGATAGTTCTAAATCATTTTACGTACTAACACATTATACCCAATCTCGTTACGGTGGTTTCTTGTAATGCTAAGGTGTAAACGTGTAATCCATAAATGCAAATACATTTCTAGTGCCAGTAGGTGTGATGTATTATATTGCGCCGGTCTTTCTCGGTAATGAACAATAATTATCCTTTTAACGAGAAACAGAAGGTATATTACTCATTGATTACTTATAATATTATCAAGAGGATCCATTGAATATAACCATAGATAAAGGATAAGTATAAGCTATATTTCTTGTCACTGATATAACTGTGTGTGTGTGTGTGTGTGTGTGTGTGTGTGTGTGTGTGTGTGTGTGTGTGTGTGTGTGTGTGTGTGTGTGTGTGTGTGTGTGTGTGTGTGTGTGTGTGTGTGTGTGTGTTGTGTGTGTGTGTGGTGTGTGTGTGGTGTGTGTGTGTGTGTGTGTGTGTGTGTGTGTGTGTGTGTGTGTGTGTGTGTGTGTGTGTGTGTGTGTGTGTGTGTGTGTGTGTATGAGTGTATGTGCTTCTGTGTACACGATATCTCATCTCCCAATTAACGGAATGACTTGAAATTTGGAACTTAAGGTCCTTACACTATAAGTATTCGACACGAACAATTTCAATCGAATGCGATTCAAGATGGCGGCAAAAATGGCGAAGATATTGTCAAAAAGAGGGTTTTTCGCGATTTTCTCGAAAACGGCTCCAACGATATTGATCAAATTCATACCTAGAAAAGTCATTGATAAGCTCTATCAACTGCCACAAATCTCATATCTGTAAAAGTTTTAGGAGCACTGCACCATCTATGCAAAGTTTGATTTTAGATTCCCAATTATCAGGCTTCAGATACAATTTAAACAAAGAAATTAAAGTGGAAAAGATTGAGCATAGAAATCTCTACAATTAATGTTCAGTAGTATTTTCACCTAAAATTGAAGATGAGCTCGAAATTAGAGAAAATAAGATTAATCAATTGTAAACTGTTGGCAACTGTTGATTCTATTGAATCAACTATGAAGAGATAGCAGACTTCGTGTGTATGCAGCGCTATTGTCCTGTCACCAGCTGGCTTAGATCTTAGAAAAGTAGACTTGAGATGCGCGGGAACACTAGCGTCAGTTGATCAATTTTCATAACGGCAAGGAAAGTTGTGTGAGTGGACCACACCAGATTTTTTTTTATTTCTAACTAGCCGTAAGGCTCGCTTCGCTCGCCATATCCGTCCAGCCAGGGGGCTCCGCCCCCAGGACCCCCGACTGGATCGTCCAAGAATGAGATCAGCTCGCCTGCATTTTTCATTTGAGCATTTTTATCATATGTTATCCAGTCGGGGATCCAGACTAAACGTCTGGCTAAACGGATATGGCGAGCGAAGCGATATAATATTCCCAGGATTGAAGTAGCAGTGCCCAATCAATTTTTCCGCGATAAATGCATTTAAATCTTCAACTTGGTGCCAACCTAACAAAGTCAACTCAACTTAATGCCAACCTGACAAAATTATTAATTTAGTTGCCAGTTAACAACTGTTTCGAAGAGGTACTCTATCTAGATTATAATTCTATAGTAACATATGATATGGAAATTTCAATTATAATTAAGAGATTGGGAGAAGAATATACATGCTAAAAGACGAACTTACCCTTAAAAACAACCCTTAGAGTTAAAATATTGCCAAAGATTTCTTAGTGCTCCTCTAAAGGGCCAACTGAACATACCTACCAAATTTGAACGTTTTTGGTCCGGTAGATTTTTAGTTATGCGAGTGAGTGAGTGAGTCAGTGAGTGAGTGCCATTTCGCTTATATATATATATAGATAAAGGCATAGTTGAAGATTTAAAGATCATAAATATTTAGTTTAAATAATTATTGTAGTATTAATATTTATTTATTCGTGGACAGAATCACAAATCATATAAATATGATTAGGAAGGAACAACAGGCTTGGCCCAAATCTATTCCATTCCCAAATTTTGATTAATTAATAAAATGTCCAAGAAATAGGTTATGTTTCTACTGTAAACCGTTCAAGTTCAATTTTCGTCCAAAAATATATATAACCTAAACATTTTGAATTTAGAGAAATTAAAACACCAAACTATATTCAAATATAACACTTGATTATCACTTCATATTGGATTAATCAGGTTATTTTATAAAATTTTGAACTCAAAGATACACACGACTTCTCTCACTAAGCACAGCTGTATTGATATTGTTATTCGTATTATTGTACTATTTGTATTATTATTGTATTATTCACAGTAGACCTGAAATAAACAGATTACAAATTCGAATTCTTCATTTTTCATAATAACATACAATTTCAAAAACAAAAAATAAACATACTGTGCTAGCGATAAGGTATGGGTGATGTGTTAATGTTTTCAATGAGCGTAAAAGTAGTTGTTTTTGGAAATCGTTCAAGATTATAGTTTCTATGTTATCACTACTTACTATCACTTTGAATCGATCAATATCTTATCCTCTTCCCATCCTCATCACCTTCTCCTCCCCCTCCACCCTTCCTCTCAAAACCTCTCAAATACCATATTCTATTCCTCCTCCCAATCATAAATCTGCAACATTACCTCAGCGAGTTCTGAAAACGGCTCCCCTTAAGTGAGACGAGTTCGTCTTCTTCTGTGCTCCATTTATTTGATGGCCGTTTTGCCTGCTACGCTTTCAACTCAACGCAACGGATAAGTCTCAAATATACTCCTCTTCTTCCTCCTCATTCTCCTCCTCATTCTCTATCTCCTTCTCCCCTAACCTACTCCTCATTCTAATCATCCAACTCCTCCTCCTGCTCCTCTTCCTCCTCATTCACCCCCTCCCCATCATCATACTCCTACTCCTCCTCCTCCTACTCCTCCTTCTCCACCTACTACTCCTCCTCCTCCTCCTCCTCATTCTCCTCCTCATTCTCTGTCTCCTTCTCCCCTAACCTACTCCTCATCCTCCCCCTCCCCATCATCTTACTCCCTACTCCTCCTGCTCCTCCTCCACCTCCTCCTCCTCCTCCTCCTCCTCCTTCTCCACCTACTGCTCCTCCTCCTCCTCCTTATGTGGATGCATATGCTTTATGTAGATGCATAAGAATATAATTATCTATAGTATTATTATATTACAAAATTGCTTTTTCATATCATATACAGTTCAATAATTATTTTCTTAGTCTATATTATGTAAATTCATCTATAATTTTGCTGTATTGTAAGCTATTGTATATAAGTGTATAAGCCAGTATATATTGTAATCTACATAAATAAAGTACTCAATCAATCAATCCTTCTCCTCCTCCTCCTCCTCCTCCTCCTCTTCCTCCTCTTCATGTCCATCTTCTTTCGTATTTCATCTCCTTCTTCATCACTCTTCACCCACTATTTTCAATCCCAATTGAAAGATTTCTATTCTTTTTCTTATTCATCACTTCATTTTATAATTGCCTTTTCTTATCCCTCCACTTCTCCTCTTGTCTTCCTCTATTGGCCTTCTTCCTCCTCCACGTACTATTCCTCTTTCAATTCTTCTTCTACTCCTCCTCTTCCATTCCTTCTTCACCAAATTATTGCTTTGAATCCCGTCAAAACTTCTGCTCCAGCTTATTCTAAGACAGCTAGCAGCTTGAAAATCCCCGCCAGTCTTTCTCCTTCACATCATCACTATCTCTTTCTCTGTATCTCTCTCTCTCTATCTCTTTCTCTCTCTCTCTCTCTGTAGATCTTTATGATTTTGTTATCATGGTATTCATTATTTGTATGAAATGTGAAGGGTTGTGTTGCAGAGAGGACCTGGAGTCCTAACTCCGGCCTTAATAAAGGAAATTAACCAATCACTCTCTCTCTATTTTTTTTCTTGAATATTCATATTAATTAAAACTTTTACAATATTTCCATTAATAAATAAATTCTTAATTTAATTACTGAAATTAACGTTTTGGTAGAGAGTTAGTGGGGAGGATATTTTTAATATTTTTTCCGAAGAATGGACATTGATATGTCCAAAGCTCCGCCAATTTATGTAGATGCATAACAATATAATTATCTATAGTTATTATATTACAAATTACTTTTTCATATCATATACAGTTCAATAATTATTCTCTTAGTCTATATTATGTAAATTCATCTATAATTTTGCTGTATTGTAAGCTATTGTATATAAGAGTATAAGACAGTATATATTGTAATCTGCATAAATAAAGTACTCAATCAATCTCTTCCTCTCTCTCTGTACATCTGTATGATTTTGTTATCATAGTATTCATTATTTGTATGAAATGTAAAGGGTTGTGTGGCAGAGAGGACCTAGAGTCCTAACTCCGGCCTTAATAAAGGCAATTAATAAATCGCTCTCTCACTCTCTCTCTCTCTCTCTCTCTCTCTCTCTCTCTCTCTCTCTCTCTCTCTCTCACACACACACACACACACACACATTTTCTCTAAACACATGAATGAAGGTATCTGAATTCCCTCTCACTCACTCCCACTCACTCTCTCCCTCTCACACTCTCTCTCTCCCATTCAAATAATCTGCAAATACTTTTCCATTCTATATGCTTGTGTTCGCAGGCAGGCAAAGGCAGGCAAATCGGCGCCTGTCTTACGTCTCATTTCATTTTCCTTCCCTTCTTTTGCAGCATTCCCTTCCCTTCTTCTTTTGTGCGCCTCATCCTACCTCTCTTTTCCAATCCTTTTCCAATCTCATCTCTCAAATTATTTGCGTTTCAAAATAAAAGTTCGGCTTGCAAAAAGGCAGCATGCGGTATTTGTCTTATCAAATGTATATTGTTTATCTACTCTTTCATATTCTTCTCCTTCTTCTTCTTCTCTTCTTCTTCTTCTTCTTCTTCTTCTTCTTCTTCTTCTTCTCTTCCTCCTCCTCCTCCTCCTCCTCCATCGCCCCCTCCTCCATATTCTTCGCCCTCTTTTTGTTTCCACTGTTTGTTCCTGTGGGATATGACTTGATGTGATTGAAAATCTCTCAGAGTTCAGGCTTGATATATCTTTGTAATAAAATGAAGAAACGGATTTCTCGAGATAAAGTCGTATGATGATGATTATGATGATGATGATGTCAGGGAGGTTCAGCATGAGGTTCTTCATCATCATAAGAGAGTGGATATCTTAGAGGACACTGATCATTAAACATTACTATATCTTGATATATATCTGATATTGAAAACACAAATTCAAATTATCACAACATAAACACAATTCACAATCTATCTTGAGAGACACTGATCATTAAACATTTGTCTACTATATCTTGATATATATCTGATATTGAATTCACAAATTCAAATTATCACAACATAAACACAATTCACAATCTATCTTGAAATACACTGATCATTAAACATTACTATATATTGATATATATCTGATATTGAAAACACAAATTCAAATTATCACAACATAAACACAATTCACAATCTATCTTGAGAGACACTGATCATTAAACATTTGTCTACTATATCTTGATATATATCTGATATTGAATTCACAAATTCAAATTATCACAACATAAACACAATTCACAATCTATCTTGAAATACACTGATCATTAAACATTACTATATCTTGAAAGATATCTGATATTGAGAACACAAATTCAAATTATCAAGACATAAACACAATTCACAACACAACTGTAAAGATATCTGATATCTTGGAAGGCTCTGAACATTAAATATTACCATAGAGAAACGATAGCATAAGTAGATATCCCGTGGTTTGAGGCGTTTATGTCGCATCTTTTACTATTATCCCAAGCCGATAGTTCACGTAGTTCTTTCCTATGCAGCTGTGTGACGCTGGTAGTCTCTCAAATTCACCCCAACAAAACAGTAGAAATTGACAATAATTGACAGTAATCGGCTTGAGATAACAGTAAAAGTTGCAACATAAATTCCCTATACCATGGGATATCTTCTTAGGCTATTGTTTCTCAATGATATTACTAAATCAGAATAGTGAAATTCTAAGTGATAAGTGAGTGGAATAGTAAAGTTGAGCCCTGCACACACACATTGATTTTTGTTTGTACGATATTTTGCCGTGCTTATGAATTCTATCATATTAAACGGAGCTTGACAAACATCATATTTTTATATACAATAGAATTCATCTTCTTCTTTCAGCTCAATCGTTTGATTGGTTGTCAGCCTTCCATCTAAATCTGTCCATTGCTACTCTCTTCCATTGTATATAGCTTATAGCACCCAGATCCTTCTTCGTCATTATTTTGTAGTTGCAATCATAGCAGTTGGGACTGTGTTAGTGAGTTCCAAAGACCTTGAAGAGATATAGACCCACAATGCCTATGCCTTCCCAATGATAGCTCTTACTTGAAATTGAAGGCCGCCATTGGGGTATTTTAGCACGAGATATTATATACTATATATTTGTAATACTATAGATCACAAAGGCATTGGTGGCATTGGTATGTTATGTAAAATAATCTTATGGGTTGCCCCCTCAATGGCGGATTTCAATTCCAAGTACGACACTAGCGCTGCATGTGAGTCTATGCATCTTTAAGGTCTTTGGTGAGTTCGACCAACTTTTTCGAAAGGCTAGTAGGGAATTGAAGCTTTCTCGATTGAGAATACTTTGCAGGTACTTCGTTCTAGCATGTTTCGGAGGCGATTTTCCAACCGATAATCATGAAAATGGTACCAAATTGTTCAGAAAGATTTGGACATCTGGCGCCGTACCGCCAAATTTTGATATCACATCAATTTTTTCCTACTGAACGTCAAACTTTGCCAAATTCTCTCCAAGTTCATCGAATTTTAAAGTCATTTTATAGTTGGAAAATTGGAATTTGGCGGTACGGCGCCAGATGTCCAAATCTTTCTGAACAATTTGGTACCATTTTCATGATTATTGGTTGGAAAATAGCGTCCGAAACACGCTAGAACGAAGTGCCTGTTTCAGCCCTTTTTCCGAATTATAACATTGCTCTTAAATACTGTAGCCTGTAATACTGTTATTGAATTTATGAGGACGGAAAAATAACGTACGAGCAAAAATCGAGGTGTGTGTAGCTATCCTAATACTTTGTAAGTACTGATATATGAATTGTGGTGTAAATTACTGATGTGTATGTTAATTAATGTAAAGATGAATCAAGTCGTGTGGAAAACTTGAATATCATTCAAAAACGTTTCGAGAATTTTCTGAAGTTTCTAAACAACGTTTATGCCAGGATAAAAACAAACTCCTGTTTAAACCTTAAACGAATGTTGAATTCAAATCGCGCGGTTTTGGCGACGTCATCTAGCGTGATTAGCGTTACAAAGGCATCACTTGACCGCGGTTAAATACAATAAACTTTGTACAATTGGGTACAGCTCTCATAGGTATTACCACAGACAACCAGAAAATACAAAGTTTGTATTGGTGATGATATTATGAAAATAAACAGGAGTTTATAACTTCTTAGAATGTATGAATTAAGGCTACTTTCTTGTATTTATAAAATAGAATTATAGTACCCTTTAAGATTAATAAAATAATAAATTGAGAATACAACTTATAACAACTAGTTTCAGTGTTAACATCATCGTCAAGTTTTGAAAATACATAATCAGAAATTCATATATATACTAGTAGTTCTGTGAACAGTACACCTCACGCAGTATTCTCATCCACAAGTACCTGATGTCAACTGTTTTAAATGTTAACAAAATCAATTCACGTTTGAATTTGTATTCCATAATTTATTAATATTAATGTTAATTTAAACAATGAATAGAATATATTTCTATTCCAGAATTTATATAATATTCATCCAGTTCCGAGAGAATCTTTCCATCTAATGAAAATTAATTTTTTTTCAATAAAAAATATTATAATTTCTTCAGCATTATTTAGTTTATTCGATTATTTTTAATCACCTATTAAATTCGTTTTTTCGAATGTGAGAATATTGATACTGATATGGACACGCATAATAACCCCATGACTGCAAAACAAAATATTGAAACCAAAGATCTTAAAGCTGCGATTAGACCAAATTTATTAACAAAATGTTAATAACTCAATCCTTATAGATTATATTAGATTGAACATAACTTATCATACACATGATGAACATATGTGTTTGTCAACTTCCGTTCAATCTAATAGAATCTATAAGGATTAAGATATAACCATTTTGTTGATAACTTTGGTGTAAAGTTATCAAACATCAATTGTTGTAATCTGTGATAAGTTCTAAATAGTGTGTTTGTCTTCTCGGTCTCAAAATTCAATCGTTTGGAATTTTAAGTTACAACTATTTGTAATTAATTTAATTCAATTAAAAACTTTTTTTAATTTAAAGATGATTTGAGTGTGATGAATTATGTGTTTTGAATTGTAAATTGAAGAATTTTGAAGTGATACATAACCTAACTATATTTGGATTGTTGTATAAATTAGAATTGGAACCGTTTTGGGTAATTAGCCTGTGGTACTTTTCTGTAAGTTGTGTAATTCTGAATGATTGAATAAATTGAATAAATAAATATAAGCATGTAAACCCAGCTTAAAGATGCATACCTCTTTGATGTCTTTAATTAAAACTATAGATCCTATACAGATACAGTAATAGACTGGCTTCTCCACACATCTGTTTAATCACTTGTCAGCTGATTTATGATGAATAATTCTATAGTTTGATTTTTACTCTAATATTGTAATAGACTGGCTTCTCCACAAATCTGTGTAATCACTTGTCAGCTGATTTATGATGAATAATTCTATAGTCTGATTTTTACTCTAATATTGTAATAGACTGGCTTCTCCACAAATCTGTGTAATCACTTGTCAGCTGATTTATGATGAATAATTCTATAGTCTGATTTTTACTCTAATATTGTAATAGACTGGCTTCTCCACAAATCTGTGTAATCACTTGTCAGCTGATTTATGATGAATAATTCTATAGTCTGATTTTTACTCTAATATTGGCGTATGAAGGAGGCTCCTTTTTCCTTCTATATTATCCTTGAAATGCAAAATTTCAAAAAACCTTGTATATACGTCGACGCGCAATTTAAAAAGGAATATACCTGTCAAATTTCATGAAAATGTATTACCGCGTTTCACCGTAAATGCGCAACATATAAACATTTAAACATTAAGAGAAATGCCAAACCGTCGACTTGAATCTCATACCTCACTTCGTTAGGTCAATTAGGTTATTAATTCATTAGGAATAATTTAGGAAATTTGAGAAGTTTTGGGAAATCTGTTTTTCCTTTCCCGATCATTGTAATGTTTGTGTTAACCTAATAAATAAATAACGTCAAGGATCACAATACTATACAATAGAGAAGTATATCTCTATTCATCCAACACAATGAGAAATCATATTCTTATCATATTCTATTGTATTTAAAATTCATCATTCAAGAACAGCACGTTTTTGAAATATCACAGAATTGAAGAGAACTATTTCAACAGAACAGTGATCACATATAAATTACACAATAACTTCTTTGTTTCCTGGTTGTATGTGATAGGAATCTCTCAGTAAAGAGTACAATAAACAAGGTGCAGAGGAGAAAGACAGTACTTTTGTTCAATAAAGAACAGTACTAGTCACAGTATACAGTACAGTCACAGTAGCTGACAGCCATACAGTAATACTATAACCCTAACCCATATACCCTCCGTGTCTATAGTGAGGTTCACGTTATAACGGCAGTGGATAAAGATAGGAGAAAAGCGATGTCGATTCTCTGCATTAATAAATTATATTTCTACACTGTCAAAAACATAGGTGGCATCGTTGTGGACTGAGAAAAGGATAGTACCACCGGCTTTGTCGAATGATAGACAAGGATAGCAAAACCAAAGTTGAACAAATACTGTCATTATAACGTGGACCTCACTATAGCCGTCAGGCTCGCTTCGCTCGCCATATCCGTCTAGCCAGGGGGCTCCGCCCCCTGGACCCCCGACTGGATCGTCCGAGAATGAGTTAATTTGAGCATTTTTATCATATGTTAGGACGATCCAGTCGGGGGTCCAGACTAAACGTCTGGCTAAACAGATATGGCGAGCGAAGCGAGCCTTACGGCTAGTAATGTAATGTTCCCAGGAATAGCTCTGATTGAAGGAGCAGTGCCCAATCATTTTTTCCGTGATAAATGCGTTTCAATCTTCAACTTGGTGCCAACCTAACAAAGTCAACTCAACTTAATGCCAACCTGACAAAATTATTGATTTAGTTACCAGTTAAACAACTGTTTCCAAGAGGTACTCTCTCTCTAGATTATAGTTCTATATTAACATATATGGTATGGACATTTTTCAATTATAATTAAGAGAAGAAGAATAAGAAGAATAAGAAGAAGAATATACATGCTAAAAGACGAACTTTAAACCCTTAAAAACCATCCTTAGAGTTGAAATATTGTCAAAAGATTTCTTAGTGCGCCTCTAAAGGGCCAACTGGACATACCTTCCAAATTTGAACGTTTTTGGTCCGGTAGATTTTTAGTTCTGCGAGTGAGTGAGTGAGTCAGTCAGTGAGTGCCATATATTGATTCATATGTCAATGAAAATTTGAAACCTACTTCAGCAATTGCCAGCGGAGTAATCTTCTTTCAAAATCCCAATTTTTGTAAATTTGAATAAGTTTCTGTTCTAGAATTCACAGAGAACTTTCGGAATCCAACTCTCCAATCTTAGCATTTTAACCTGAAATCCCGATACCGAAGCCGCTTGCGTTTGGAAATTTCAAAGATCACGACTTTCAAGTGAGTTATTGTTGATAATTGCCGAAAACAAAACTTTCAAAGATCTTGACCTCAGCTAGGTTTTGGATTTTGATTACAGAGGAACATAAAGATTTGGAGGAAGAGAGTGAGTTGAGAATAAGGTGAGGCAGAAAAGAGAAGAAAAACTATACGAATTAAAGAGGAGGAAGTCCAACAAAAAATTCGTTAACGCCACTTAGCTAATGATATGTTTTGTGGTATAGTCAGATTCACTATCAACTGACAGTATTACTGATGAATAACAAAAAAAGCTTCCCCATTCAAACAAGGCTGACAGTTTGAAGTGCAACTCTCTAGGAGGAGCTTAGATGAGGTGAACATAGAAGATTGGTCAAAGGTCACCGCATAAGGTGCAGATCACCTGCAGACTCTCTCCAGATGTTAATTTGGTTACTCTATTATTTACCAGGGGTCAGACCCAGTGCAATTTTTGAAGTCCTGCGTCACAGGAAAAGAGTACTGTAACAATGTTACACAGTTATGTAAATAGTATGCTCGTACAGTAACAATAGAGAGATCTTCTTCTTGTATATGCCGGCTCCGCGGCGGAGATTGGCGATCATCTATGCATTCTGGATTCTACCACGGAGTAAAGAATACTCTTATTGTTATGTATTCTGTGTTCATTTCTATTCTATTCTATTCATTGTTAAGATTCTGTGGTTCTACTGACTGCAGCTCGGAACAGGGATGTTGAGTCAATGTTGAACCATTCCCTCAGGTTCTTTTATCAGGATGGGTTTCTTCTTTCAGGCCGGCGTCTTCCTTCAATCTTGCCCTCCACGATCAACTGCAGGAATCTGTACTTTTCATTGCGCATCACACGTCCAAAATACTGAAGCTTCTGGCTCTTAATACATAAAGGTGCGTACAGATTTACGCGCCGCGAACATGAGCAATTCACTTTTAATCAGCTGATGCCAAGCTTTTTATACCTGTATCTTACCGTTTCTGTAAAAATACGATTCTGATTAAAAGTGAATTGCTAATGTTCGCGGCGCGTATATCTGTACGCACCTTAATATCGGGGGACCGAGCTTCGATCTGGATTACAAAAGCATTATTCCTCTTTATTACGAAAGAGGAAATCATAATATATTAATAGTTTATACAGAAAGGTTCTATCTAATCACAGTAGATTGAGATTAATTCCCAGTGGAATACAAAAATCTCCCTCACGAAGGCCCTGTTGCACAAAAGCCGGTTAAATTTTAATCTTTATTAATTTCATGTGAACCAAATCAGAAAAGACCATTTCAAAAAGACTGTTTCTCTGATTGATTTTCCTGGAAATAATCAGGATTAAAATTTAACCAGCTTTTGTGCGACCGGCACTGAATAATACCTGATTGAAGGATTGAAATAGTTCAACAGCTGAGTCATAATTGTGTCTCAGCCCCACACACATGCACTCGCTCACTCACTCACATTATCGACAGACGACGAAATTATCAGCTGTTTTTCCAAGAATGGATGATTATTATTCTTTTAATGTCCTTCAGCGAGTTTTCCCAGGGATGAGACCTTGTGCAATCGATGTGTTATATTATAAACCTACTATGTTCCAAATTTCGTGTGAATATAAACATATATAAACATATAAACAGAAATTGCTCGTTTAATTGTATGAATACTCGGATAGAATAGTGTATGGAATAGTGTATGGAATAGTGTATGTGCTAATACTGATATTTTTCATCACAGGTATCTATCGTGTATCAAGATCGCCTTATTTCTTGAGATATTATCAGCATTAGAATCCATGTCCGGATGGATCAGTGTAAGTAATATTCTTCCCATCAGTCCTAATGGGACTATTCCCACTCGGTCCGGGAATAGAACTGGGAATAATATTCTCATTGTACCGGACACGTTCACTAATAGGTACTGATAAGTGGGAATATTCAGCTATATCCGTCAATTTTTGAAAAAATATTTTTATAATATATTTCCCAATTTACTAGATACAGGGGAGATTGGTTGATTGATTGATTGATTAGCTGCCTTCATTAAAAACCTAGGATGGCGAAGTTAGGGCAATAAAAACCAGAGGAGAGAGAGTAGTTGAAGAGGTGGAGAAAGTTGAGTGAGAAGACAAACAATGTGGAGATCGAGCAAGAAATGTCTCACTAAAAACCAAATATTTGCAATGCTATTATTATCGGTAATGGGAGCAATTTGAGCATCGGATATATGGGAGCAATTTGAGCATCGGATAGATGGGAGCAATTTGAGCATCGGACGGATAGATGGGAGCAATTTGTGTTCTTCAGTTAGTAGGTTACAGTGCTAGGCTAAAGAAAGGGTAACCAGTCACTTTATTACTGGTTTTGTACGAAGTTTTTGTTAAACTTTGAGCAGAACATGTGTGTTATTTGTTTCAAAGTGCCTCGGGGCTTGTCAGAATTGATGATGTGATTTACTATCATGCAGTACTCGCATTGTACTTTCTTATCTCACTATAATATGCTTTCACAACATATATTATACTGTTACAACATGGTGCATTGTTAGCATTAATAATAGCAAACTCTGTGGGGTTGTTTGAATTCCTATAATTATTCGTAACATCTCCGTTTTTCTCTAGATTACATAACAGTATAGAATGAACAGTCTAGAAAACAGTATGGGAAGTTTTCTCTGATGATAGGTATCCTATACTATTGAACGAGCAATTTTTATATTTGAATATTTATATTTATATATTGATATGTTTCGCTGGAGCGATTGATTGTAAATCGCTAGAGCCGTTTTCAAGATCCGATCACATACAGACATAGATTCTTTATTCTCACTGAATTCGGAACATAGTAGGTTTATGATAAAATAAATCGATTGCACTAGGTCACATCCCTGGGAAAACTCGCTAAAGGACATTAAAAGGTTAATAATGATCCTTGAAAAACAGCTGAAAACAAAATTCATCCTTGGAAAACAGCTGATAATTTCATCGTCTGTCGATAATGGAAGTGAGTGAGCGAGTGCATGTGTGTGGGACTGAGACAAAATTATAACTCAGCTGCTGAACTATAATATTGCAATCATTCAATCAGGTACTTAGTGGCGGTTGCACAAAAGCCGGTTGAATTTTAATCCTGATTGATTCAAGGGTAACCAATCAGAAAAGCCGTCTTTCTGATTTGGTTCATGTGAAATTAACCAGGATTAATATTTAACAACATTGTGCAACCGGGTCTTTGTGAGAGAGATTTTTGATTTTCCACTGGGAATTAATCTCAATCCACTGTGATTAGATAGAACCTTTCTGTATAAACTATAAAATATCGGAGCACCGAGCTTCGCTCGCTATTTATTTACCGACTTTTGATAAACCAAACACAGTTCTTTAAAATGATTGAGGAAGTACTAACAGGAACAGCCCAAAACTGTTTCTTTCCCGAATTTTGAATTATACACTAGACTATAAGTCCAGAAAGTGGGTTATGTTCCATACACTTGAATTCAGGTTCAATTTTCTGTTCAAACATTGAAAAACAAAAAAATTATAATTTAGATACAAACCAAATTGAATAACAAAATAACACTCACTAATCACTTGAAATTGTCAAATAATGATCAACTTTGAAATTGATTATATATACTCTAGGTTTAGGAGGATTATCATGTCATGTCAACGAATCAGACTATGTTGATCAAAACGATTAAATTGTCTAGCTAGATAAAATTTCTCGCTGATTGATTATGATTACACAGCTGTAAATAATTCTGTCTCTCTCTCACACAGGCACACACATCTTCTGTTATCGAGAGACGACGAAATTATCATCTGTTTTCCAAGAATGAATTATCCTTTTAATTTCGTTCAGCAAGTTTTCCAAAGAATTCCTAGTGCAATCGAATCTTTATATCATAAACCTACTATGTTCCAAATTTCGTAAAAATCGTTAGAGCCGTTTTCGAGATCCCTTGAACATGAATAACCAGATATATACAGAAATTGCTCGCTTAATATAATAGGATATTATAATTTCCTCTTTCATAATAAATTTTCTATGCTTCTGTACTCCAGAGTGAAGCTCGGTCCCCCGATATTTTGTTTACTGTATTGAAGATCTGCATAAAAATACGAATTGGCGAGAGATTGTCGCTGGCATAGCTATAGAGTGACGTGAGCTGACTGTCCAGCTGACGCGGAGTGAGGTGAGCGACGACGAAATCTGGGAGTCACTGACCACAGCGTCGACGATATCTCCGAGCCACTGACGCCGTGAAGTCAGCCAGCTGTTTTTGTTCCGTCAGTCATCAACCGGTTTGTGCAAGTCAGCATCAGTTAACCTTAAAAACGGCGTGTCGCGTGTGCAAAATAGTCGTTTATTGTCGTTTTTACGCGAATATTATCGAGTGAATAGAGGAAGTAGATGGTTTTTTGTGTTTTCAGTTGATGCACTATTGTTTTTTCCGTAAGGCTCATTACAAAGTGATGTGTTCAGTGAAACGGACCAGGTCTTGCGCAATCGGCTGTTTCAAAGGTTGGTTTTGAATTTTGGTTAATTTATTTCCATTTCATATTTCACTTGGAGATTCTACATTTATGTTTTGTTCATGTAGTTTCAACCCATTTTCAACAAGCTATAAAATTTGACTGTTCTTATAACAGTCAAAACTCATTTGCGCTACGTGACATGGTTTTTCCATTGTGACTTACACTAATGTCAATAATTAGAGCTAATTCCTTCACGCAATTTACTTATATGCACTTCATTCTCTTTCACTGTATGCATAGATCTTTAACTCTGCTTGTTTATCGTTAGCTCAATTCGCAGATGAATAAAGCTGGACAGGTTAGCCGAGACATAGGTATCACACATTTCAGTTTATTAGCGCTACCTTGTCGTGGGTTCGAGTCCCGCCGCTAGGCCTAGACGTTTGTTCATCTCATCAAATCACCCACGCTCTTTCCATTATCTACGCACAGATAAATAAATGAATATGATTTTATTGCCGTTAAATTTTTAGAACAATAGGCAAAGTCAAATATATTGAATACAGCTCGACAAAAGATAAAACTTTTACAGCAACTGTATACACAAAATTACATTACTGAGTCTTAAAAATTAATAATACATTAAGTTGAGTAAACTGATTGAGTCAAATGATACTAGAATTATATGTGTATTCATATCCAAACTAAGACATAAACCTTATTGATACATTAATATAGTTAATTCAATGTGTTAAAATGACTTGGTTTCTATTTTATTTTCAAATAATTGTTGTGTGTCGTGTATGATACTGGCTGAAAAATGTAATGTTCAGTCTATTCTATTGTGAGGAATAAGCTCACATCTAGTAACATTTGGAGTAAGCTTCGATCATTATAGATGAAAGTAGTATTTTCTTTAACATAATTATTTTTCACTTTGAAATTGATGAGTGAACATATTCCTCAGTCTAGCCTATAGTCTGAGAAAACTTATATGATTGATTTATTCTATAAAATCCAAGATTGTTTCGATATAAATCAAATCAAGTTTCATTCAATGACATCACTTACATGACAAATTCCATTACACAAAAATGATATTACAGATCATTGGATACAATACTGTTTGCTTAAGAAAAATCTTGTCTGCAAACAGGAGTGAAATACATTCAGAACTCAACTAAAAATGCTTATCTATAAACTCAAATGAATTATCTTAATTCATCCCACACACTCACACACACACACACACACACACACACACACACACACACACACACACACACACACACACACACACCACACACACACACACACACACACACACACACACACACACACACACACACACACAACACACACACACACACACACACACACACACACCACACACACACACACACACCACACACACACACACACACACACACACACACACACACACACCCCATGAAGAAATCATAATTATTATCAACATAATACAAAATAATTGAAACCAGTGACTGTCAAGGTGATTCAACTGAGATAATAAAAAGCTCATTAATCTCAACCGGAGAATGATCCATCAACCATAGGTGTAATTCAGATTTGTAAGATTTAATATTATTTGAATTTTTAATCGTGACGGGCAGACTATTTAAGATAAAGACTTTCAAGATTTATTTATTTTATGCTGAAATATAAACAATTAATTTATCGTTTGCTACAAATAAGAAATGCATCACCTTCTCAATAATTTTCTTTGTTCGGCATGTTATTCGTATATGTATATACATATATTATATAAACATAATATATACATATATTCGTACGAAGACGTGTTTGTCACATGAATTATCTTATTTGGTTCTCCTCTCTACCTCTGTTTATAAACTGAATCAAACTTATCGGATCCAGAACCTTGTACCATTAATAAAGAGTACTAGATTTCTTTTTTCAAATCGTTTGGGCGTTGTTTCAAAATTTTCAACTGTAATATTTTGTACTTACTAGTAGAAAAATGTGTTTTCAGCATGAAATAACAATGAAACGAATGTGAAAGATGATTGGGGAGTGATAGAGATGAAAGAAGAAGAAAGTTCGAGATAGATATATTGGAAAGGCGGAGGAAAGGAAGAGAGAGAGAGAGAGAGCGAAAGATTTGTGGACTTGTGTATGCAGAACATCTCAGAGAAATCACTTTTCTTTATTAAAAGTCTTTCCTTCCCCTATCTTGAGTCCCAGGTGCAAAACTGTGATCATTCCATGCTGAATTGATGATACCCCGTCTTTTTTGCAAGTTGTTATTCATTTCACCCTTCTTCTTATTCACTGCCACTGTTTATCTTTTTCTTCGTCTTGGTCCTCTTCTTATATTTCGTCTACTCTCTCACAATCAAGTACACCGACATTTTCTTTTCTGGATAATTTCTTTCTAGCTCAAGCTCTTATACGACTCCTTAATCATATCCTTCCTTCTTCTCCTTATTCTTCTTCTTCTTCTCTCTCTCCACAACAAACGAAACAATATTTTCCTTCCATCACTCTACCAATGACACTCAACATCATCATTCACATTTTCTTTTACCCTTTACTGACCTTCCAATCCTCTCCCTCACTCTCACTTTCCCCTTTACCACGACATTAATCCCATTTGTCATTGTTTCCAGCATCGAAGCTCCCTTTTGGTTTGAATATGTCCAATGAAGTAAGGAGAACAAAAAGTGATTGAACACCTGAGATGGACTTTACAAGAAATGGTTAACACTCCAAAAAATCCAGATACTCAATTCAGTGAATAATATCGATTGAAATGTTATCAGCTATTTCATCTCTATCAGCTATCTAAGAGCATCTTTTATCCATCTTCCAAGTCATCATCATTTCAAGTATTCTATCCAACTACTCCATCAATTATTGTATCCAAGCAATATACATTTATTATCCAGTAATCATTCATATTCATAATTTCTTCCATCACCACTAAACAACTTTAAGCACGGAGCTTAATCCACAATATCCAGAATTTTTCTGGGGTAACGATTCTTTTCTAATGTATTGCAATCATTTACTCTGGAATACTGAATCACGTTTTTTTACAGTTTCCCCAAAAAAGACATAACATCTGTAATAATTCAACATGTTTACCGAACGCGTTTCATTCTCTGAGATTCGCAATTAATCCTAGGCTCCCCAATTCAATTGGAATCCAGACTAGGACACATCCAGCCAATCCTTCCCAATTCCATTGAGCAGCTCTGGTCCAATTGCGTCGGCGCTATAATTTATTCCGGCTTAAGTCCCAAATCTTCTCCCAAGAACAAAAACAGGCGCGTAACTTTTATGTTAACCATAACTTGGCTCTAAAAGCAGCGGCTGAATTCAGGCTAGACATTCACTTGAAGCTGTCAGCACTGGTTGTATGAGAAATAGTGATTTTAGACTCGAGAAATGCTGTGAGTTTGAGGTGAATGTAGAACAGTAAAGTCCGGTCATATAAAAACTTATATGTGTGTCTTAAAGCCTGGGGCAACCCGGGAAGCTCTTCTTCCATCCTAGAAATGTTCCTCTTTCACCAACCATTCTCACTTCTGCTTTCTGCTATTTTGTAATTTTTCTTCCTCATAAATACAGGAGTTTCATAGTCTTTCTCCTTTTCTAGCTCTTTTCATAGAGAGAAATGTACTTCTCAAGTAAATCAAACATTCTTACTTTTGTTTCGTAGTATTTTGTCATTTTTCTTCCTCAAAACTATGGGAGTTTCCTTTTCTCTCTTCTTTTTCAGCTCTTCTCATACTTACTCCTCAAGTAAATCAAGCATTCCTTACTTTTGTTTTCTGATATTTTGTCATTTTTCTTCCTCATAAATACAGGAGTTTCAACACATTTCTTCTTTTCTAGCTCTTCTCATACTCACTCCTCAAGTAAATCAAGCATTCCTTACTTTGATTTCTGATATTTCATCATTTTTCTTCCTCAAAAATATGGGAGTTTTCCTTCTTTTCTATCTCTTCTGATACTCACTCCTCAAGTAAATCAAGCATTCTCGATTCTGCTTTCTGCTATTTCATCATTAATTTCCTTATCAATACAGGAGATTCCTTCTCTCTCTCCTATGACTTTATTAACTTCCTGTTTTTTTTCTCTTAAATCTTCATACCAATTAAAACTTTTACAATATTTCCATTTTCAAATAAATCAGTTCAATTAATGAAATTAACGTTTTGGTAGAGAGTTAGTGGGAAGAATACTTCGAATATTCTTTCCAAAGAATGGACATTGATATGTCCAAATCTCCGCCAATTTATGTAGATGCATAACAATATTTTAACTATAGTTATTACAAATTGTTTTTTTTCATATTATATACAGCTCAATAATTATTTTCTTAATTTATATTTTGTGAATTCATCCATAATTTTGCTGTATTGTAAGCTATTGTATATAAGTGTATAAGCCAGTATATATTGTAATCTACATAAATAAAGTACTCAATCAATCAATCAATCAATTCTAGTTCTTCTCATAGGGTAGAATGTACTCCTCAAGTAAATCAAACATTCTCACTTTTGTTTTCTGCTATTTCGTCATTTTTCCCCCCATAAATACTGGAGTTTCTTTCCTCTTTTTTTCTCGCTTTTCTCATAGTGGAGAGTTTACTACTTATCAAGTTAGATATTCTCACTTTTTTTCTGCTATTTCATCATTTTTCCTCCTTATAAATATCCGAGTTTCCTTCTCTCTCTCCTTTTCTAGCTATTCACATAGGGTGGAATTTTCTTCTGAAATGAATCAAGCATTTTCACTTTTTTTTTCTGCTATTTCGTCATTTTTCCTCATCATAAATACAGGAGTTTCCTTTTCTTTTTCTTTTTCTAGCTTTCATCATATTTCTATCTCAAGTATATCAAGAATTTTCAATACTGCATCCTGGTATTTAGTCATTTTTCTCCTGAATGAATACAGGAGTCTCATTTTCTCTCTTTTTTTTCTATCTCTTCTGATTCTCACTCCTCAAGTAAATCAAACATTCTCACTTTTGTTTTCTTCTATTTCGTAATTTTTCCTCCTTATAAATATCCGAGTTTCCTTCTCTCTCTCCTTTTCTAGCTATTCACATAGGGCAGAATTCTCTTCTGAAGTGAATCAAGCATTCTTACTTTTGTTTTCTGCTATTTCGTTATTTTTCCCAATCATAGATACAGGAGTTTCCTTTTCTTTCTCGTTTTCTAGCTCTTGTCATAGTTACATCTCAAATAAATCAAGAATTCTTAGTACTGCATTCTGGTATTTAGTCATTTTTCTCCCTCATGAATACAGGAGTTTCCTTTTCTCCCTTTTTTTCTTGCCCTTCTCATAGGGAACTAGTAGTTCTGCGAACAGTAGACCTCGCTCATGAATACAACTTTCAATCTAATGAGAAGGGCCAGTACAGTGAGTACAGTATATTGTGAAGATTTAGCCATGTCATCTATTATTTTCTCCATTGAAAGTGCTAGAGACACTGTTTCCAGGGACACCGGACTTATCAAGGAGGTACCTTTATATCAAATACATACCTTTTAAATGGAAAAAAGACTAAGAAATTGTCGAAAAACCACTTGGTAAGTAAATCAAGCATTCTCACATTTGTTTTTTGCTATTTTGTCATTTTTCTTCCTCATGAAGAGTAACTTCATATTCCTAGCTTTTCTTATACTTACTCCTCAAGTAAATCAAGCATTCTCAATTCTGCATTCTAGTATTTGTCATTTTTATTCCTCATAATTACGGGAGTTACCTTTTCTGTATTACTTGATTGTTCTTCTAAATAGTTCCATTTCGTCTCTTTTCACACGACACATTTACACAAACTTCTTTTTCCCGATAATGTATTTCACTTTATCATTTTCTCTTCTATCTTTCCTCATACTTACACTCAAAGTAAATCAAGCATTCCCACTACTAATGTCTGATATTTCGTCATTTTTGTTCCTAATAGAGACAGAAGTTTCCTTCTATTATCATCTCTTACTACTCACTCTTCAAGTAAATCAAGAATTCCAACTTTTGCTTCCTGCTATTCTGTCTTTTCTTACTGATTAATAGTTTGTTTTTCTTCAACCTTCCACACTATTTTCTAGCTATCCTATCATTTTCCTTCTCATAAATGTAGTAGTTTCCTGCTCTATATTATTTTTTTTTCTCCTGAGAGTTCCATTTCTTCACTTTTTACACTACACATCCACACAAACTTCTGCTTTCTGCCACTGTATTTTATTTTCTTACTCAAAAAAGTTATGTTTTTATTTCTCCTTTCATACTATTTCTTATAGCCGGGTAACAGAAACCAGCCGGGAACCGCCGAAAACAATGGATGAACAGGTAGAAGTTCTAGTGACCCTTCAGTGGTCGCCTATTGTTATTGAATTTCGAAATTTTCGTGGTCTATTGTTAAGGATTTTACTCCAAGGAATAAATTGGTTGACCAGTCTGATTACTTAAAGGCATTTTCAGCTGTAAACCAGTGGTAGCCTACAGTGATTGGATAAAACACACATCACTATCGTTTATAAGTACAAATTTGGTCAAACTAAGAACGTATTATTATTGGTTTATAAAGATTACGTCCTAATACGTCCTTTTATACGTATCCTTATGTCCTATCATATTCTCCTTTCTTTAACCCCTTATAGCCTCCACTCTGTGGAGTATGAACATACTACCTCAATATAACAGAGTCTCATTTTTACATAGACTTGAGTAGGCCGCTTACCACTAGTAGTTCTGTGAACAGTAGACCTCACGCAGTATTCTCATCCACAAGTACCTGATTGAAACTATAGACCTTATGGAGATACAGCAATAGACTGGCTTCTCCACACATCTGTGTAATCACTTGCCGGCTGATTTATCTATATATATAAAAGCGAAATGGCACTCACTAACTGACTGACTGACTGACTGACTCACTCACTCACTCACTCACTCGCAGAACTAAAAATCTACCGGACCAAAAACGTTCAAATTTGGTAGGTATGTTCAGTTGGCCCTTTAGAGGCGCACTAAGAAATCTTTTGGCAATATTTTAACTCTAAGGGTTATTTTTAAGGGTTTAGAGTTCGTCTTTTAGAATGTATATTCTTCTTATTCTCTTAATTATAATTGAAAAATGTCCATACCATATGTTAATATAGAACTATAATCTAGAGAGAGTACCTCTTCGAAACAGTTGTTAACTGGTAACTAAATTAATAACTTTGTCAGGTTGGCATTAAGTTGAGTTGACTTTGTTAGGTTGGCACCAAGTTGAAGATTTAAATGCATTTATCGCGGAAAAATTGATTGAGCACTGCTACTTCAATCATGGGAATATTATATTACTAGCTGTCAGGCTCGCTTCGCTAGCCATATCCGTTTAGCCAGACGTTTAGTATGGACCCCCGACTGGATTGTCCAGTCACATATGATAAAAATGCTCAAATGAAAAATGTAGGCGAGCGAAGCGAGCCTGCTGATCTCACTTTTGGACGATCCGGTCGGGGGTCCAGGGGGCGGAGCCCCCTGGCTAGACGGATATGGCGAGCGAAGCGGGCCTGACGGCTAGTCTATATATATAAAAGCGAAATGGCACTCACTAACTGACTGACTGACTGACTGACTGACTCACTCACTCACTCACTCGCAGAACTAAAAATCTACCGGACCAAAAACGTCCAAATTTGGTAAGTAGGTTCAGTTGGCCCTTTAGAGGCGCACTAAGAAATCTTTTGGCAATATTTTAACTCTAAGGGTTATTTTTAAGGGTTTAGAGTTCGTCTTTTAGAATGTATATTCTTCTTATTCTCTTAATTATAATTGAAAAATGTCCATACCATATGTTAATATAGAACTATAATCTAGAGAGAGTACCTCTTCGAAACAGTTGTTAACTGGTAACTAAATTAATAACTTTGTCAGGTTGGCATTAAGTTGAGTTGACTTTGTTAGGTTGGCACCAAGTTGAAGATTTAAATGCATTTATCGCGGAAAAATTGATTGAGCACTGCTACTTCAATCATGGGAATATTATATTACTAGCTGTCAGGCTCGCTTCGCTAGCCATATCCGTTTAGCCAGACGTTTAGTCTGGACCCCCGACTGGATTGTCCAGTCACATATGATAAAAATGCTCAAATGAAAAATGCAGGCGAGCGAAGCGAGCCTGCTGATCTCACTTTTGGACGATCCGGTCGGGGGTCCAGGGGGCGGAGCCCCCTGGCTAGACGGATATGGCGAGCGAAGCGGGCCTGACGGCTAGTCTATATATATAAAAGCGAAATGGCACTCACTAACTGACTGACTGACTGACTGACTGACTCACTCACTCACTCACTCGCAGAACTAAAAATCTACCGGACCAAAAACGTCCAAATTTGGTAAGTAGGTTCAGTTGGCCCTTTAGAGGCGCACTAAGAAATCTTTTGGCAATATTTTAACTCTAAGGGTTATTTTTAAGGGTTTAGAGTTCGTCTTTTAGAATGTATATTCTTCTTATTCTCTTAATTATAATTGAAAAATGTCCATACCATATGTTAATATAGAACTATAATCTAGAGAGAGTACCTCTTCGAAACAGTTGTTAACTGGTAACTAAATTAATAACTTTGTCAGGTTGGCATTAAGTTGAGTTGACTTTGTTAGGTTGGCACCAAGTTGAAGATTTAAATGCATTTATCGCGGAAAAATTGATTGAGCACTGCTACTTCAATCATGGGAATATTATATTACTAGCTGTCAGGCTCGCTTCGCTAGCCATATCCGTTTAGCCAGACGTTTAGTCTGGACCCCCGACTGGATTGTCCAGTCACATATGATAAAAATGCTCAAATGAAAAATGCAGGCGAGCGAAGCGAGCCTGCTGATCTCACTTTTGGACGATCCGGTCGGGGGTCCAGGGGGCGGATCCCCCTGGCTAGACGGATATGGCGAGCGAAGCGGGCCTGACGGCTAGTGATGAATAATTCTATAGTATGATTTTTACTCTAATATTGGCGTATGAAGGAGGCTCCTTTTCCTTTTAGATTATCCTTGAAATGCAAAATTTCCAAAAACCTTGTATATACGTCGAAGCGCAATTAAAAAAGGAACACACCTGTCAAATTCCATGAAAATCGATTACCGCGTTTCGCCGTAAATGCTCAACATATAAACATTTAAACATTAATGCCAAACCGTCGACTTGAATCTTAGACCTCACTTCGCTCGGTCAACTAAATTTCAAATTTCCAATCAACAGAAATTAATCTATCATGAAAAAATAGGATGAGTCGATTAGAATATTATCTTAAATCTGAACACTTCCGGTGTCCGGTTTTTCGGGAGACCGGTTTATGGGATGAAATTAGCTGCTGCAGTAGTACAGCGTAGAGGTC
Source organism: Nilaparvata lugens (assembly GCF_014356525.2). NCBI lineage: Eukaryota > Metazoa > Arthropoda > Insecta > Hemiptera > Delphacidae > Nilaparvata > Nilaparvata lugens. The sequence goes on from NC_052505.1 coordinate 18,242,277, forward strand.
CGTTATAATAAAAATATACTGAGATCCACCACAGGCTATCAGCAATATTCAAATGAGAAGCCACGAATTTATTATGTGAAAATGATGACAATTTGACGTGAATCTTCGAGAGCGGAGATTGTTTATCAGCTTCTTCCCGCTAAATGAAGCGTTCTCCGTTATTAGCGGACTATTCAATTAGATTCAACATGAGTTTTGGATTCAATTTGTGGTGGGAATCACTTCAATCTGTCATCACTGATGGAGTGGCAAGCATTTATTTTACCTATACGGAACGCTGACAGTTCGAGGGGAATTTCACTATAGTGTAAAAACAGGTTCACAGTAAACTGACGTATTATTGGGACTTTGAAGTTAAAACTTCCGTTGAGTTTCGTGTACAAATTTGTGTAGAGTGAAAACTCATCATATTCTGCATAAATCGTTATTTTTAAATTGATAGAAACAATATAAAACTTGAGTACCCTTTTTATTTGAAATATTTTAAAACTTTAAAACAATTTAACGACTAGTTTCGACCTACTTTGACCATTTCACATTATTTTTATTTCATATAAATTTTTTATTTTCAATAAAACAATATCATGCTTCATAGTACTATTCAATTCAAGTACATAATATTATCATTAGCAGTGAGAGATTCTAGTGAAAGTTTCACTGTATTTTATTTTTATTTGATAGGTTAGGTCGATATAATTTGCTCATTAGTCTCATGACTAGATAGCAATAGTAAATGAAAAATAAATAAATAAACATTATTTGTAATTTTCCAAATCTGAAATTCCACATCTGGATAAAAAAATGTTGTGGTTTTTATAAAACGTAGTTGCATACTCATTTGTGAATGAGTTATAGAGTCCTGAATTAAAGTATCCCTGTGGAAGGAAGGTCCCCAAAATCTTCCTTAACATTCATTGAGATGAGTTTATACTACCACAATTATTGTGATTCAGATACAAGATTCTAGCAAATTAATAAAAACAATATAAAAACTTGTAGTACCCTTATTATTGAAAACTTTAAAATATTTCAACTTTATTAAACTTTATTTTAAAGTTTTCAATAATAAAGGATACTACAAGTTTTTATAATGTTTTTATCAATTTGTACAAAAGTGAAAAGTAGTCCATATATATAAGTGAAGTGTTTTTTAAGATTCAAACAATCAGAATTGTTTGAATCGGTAGCATATTGGAAGGTTTGATTTTATTAATGAGGAATTCTGATAGCAAAAAGTATCTCTGGATGCTGGATCACTGGGAAAACCTGTGCACATAATTTGTATCGAATTTGTGATGTGATATTTTGATGTACAATTGATAATAGATCAAAATACCTAACCATCAAATTGTTCCTAACCTCAAAATGGTTCCAGCAATCAGATGTTCAACTTAAATTATGTGTAACGCTAGTTCGCCTCCATGGTACACATTGGGTAACGCTAAATGTACTAGCACATAACGGCGGTCAGACAAACTTATGTAATCCTAACCGAAAACTACACAACATTTCAAAGAATTTGGAAATATACAGTGATGTTATTCATGAGCAATTCTGATAGCATTTTATTTTCTTCTATTTAGCATCTGGCAGAGTCTCAAATGACTAGATATATAGATTGAAGTTACTGAGATATTGCAATTATTCAAATGCTAATGAATTAATAATTATTATTATTAAACGAAAATCCAAATTAAATGCTGTAATTCACCCCGAAGACTTCTGCTACTGCAAATATCGACAACATCGAATTTCCATCTAGCTGTTTACCCTGTTGTCAATATTTGCAGTAGCAGAAGTCTTCGGGGTGAATTACAGCATTTAATTTGGATTTTCGTTTAATAATAATAATTATTAATTCATTAGCATTTGAATAATTGCAATATCTCAGTAACTTCAATCTATATATCTAGTCATTTGAGACTCTGCCAGATGCTAAATAAAAGAAAATAAAATGCTATCAGAATTGCTCATGAATAACATCAAACCTTGATAATAAAAGTGATTATCGATAATAGGTAGGCTACACCAGATACGAAACTCTACCCTCATTTTCAACTATGTTCATACATTCAATAATTGAATGTTCAGCTATGTAAATTTACTCGATAAAGGAATTATTTTTTCTCCATCTCTAGTGATATTATAGAGACATTATTCATCTTCTTGGTTCGAAATATATCATTCCAATATCATTGTCAATGTGTCTCTATCGGTGTATCCCATCCAAAAATGCAAATCATTGTATTCAAATTCCACATTTCAAGAGAGAGAACCTATTGGTGGAAAATAGCAACCAATCCTATACTAGTTTCAATTTCAACGCCAATATCTGTGTCACATCATAACCATTTTTAGAAGATGAGCTGCAGTTCAATTCTCATGAAATCGTTCCCGGTTTTTATTCCTCACGAACTGTTCGCTCCCTCACTCTATACGCAGCAAAACTCATTGTCAGCATTAGTTGAATGAGGCCAGCATTGATGTTACCAGGGGCGATACTGACAGTTCAAATTCAATTATCTCACTACTTCCAATGTTGGTGGAATGGGTAGCTCTGATGGTATTTGCAAGAGATGCTGACAGTTTCAAATGAATCTCACAATAGCTGCATACAATTTAGCATATACTATCGAATATTGGGTGAATCAAGTATGCATAGAATTCAGTGAGCTGCAGAGTTTTCTGCATCTTTTCCAATATTCTTTTCTCTTATCTTAGCAAAACATTCCGTTCAGAAATGTTTGCATGTCTAGTATGCTAAGAATATCCATCCTACTGAGTTTGGTTTATGATAGATCTATTCCATATTTCCAGTGATGTGTTGAATTCTTATTCACTTTGGAAATGATTGAGGACATTCACCTTATGGAGATTCAGGTTTATGGGAATGAAAAATGTTTTTCAACTAGAGTGAAATTCACGATAGTAGTAGTTCTGAGGAACAGTAGACCTCACGCAGTATTCTCATCCACAAGTACAGATGTCACTTGTTTTAAATGTTAACAAACTCAGTTCACGTTTGAATTTGTATTCCATATGATATAATTCATCCAGTTCCGTGATAATCTTTCGATCTGATGAAAATTAATTTTCTACAATCAAAAATATTATAATTTCTCCAGCATTATTTAGTTTATTTTTAATCATCTATTAAATTAGTTTTTTCGAATCTGAGAATATTGATACTAATGGGCACGCATAATAATACCATGACTGCAGAACAAAATATTGAAACCAAATACCTTATAGCTGCAATTAGACCAGAGTTATTAACAAAATGTTTATAAATCAATCCTTATAGATTATATTAGATTGAACATAACTTGTCATACACATGATGAAGATGTGTGTTGTCAACTTCCGTCAATCTAATAGAATCTATGAGGATTAAGTTATCAACATTTTCTTAATAACTTTGGTGTATCCCAGCTTAAAGATGCATACCTCTTTAATGTCTTTGATTGAAACTATACACCTTATACAAATACAGTAATAGACTGGCTTCTCCACACATCTGTGTAATCACTTGTCAGCTGTTTTATGATGAATAATTCTATAGTCTGATTTTTACTCTAATATTGGCGTATGAAGGAGGCTCCTTTTTCCTTTTATATTATCCTAGAAATGCAAAATTTCTGAAAACCTTGTATATGAGTCGACGCGCAATTTAAAAAGGAACATACCTGTCAAATTTCATGAAAATCTATTACCGTGTTTCGCCGTAAATGCGCAACATATAAACATTTAAACATGACGAGAAATGCCAAACAGTCGACTTGAATCTTAGATCTCACTTCGCTCGGTCAATGAAGTCAGCATTTGATAAACTTTGGTTTACTATCTTTATTTGTCATTTGATAAAGCATATAGTGCCATCCTTTTCTAGCTCCACATAGTTGCCAAATTGTTTACAGACTATGGTGAACAGTCGGAATTTACTCCTGATTATAAAAATGTGTTATTAAATCATGGGAAAATATTATATTACTTTAACGAATGAAATAAAACTGATTTCGTTTCAAATAAATTGAATATATCGTTCATTCTTGCTAGTGATGATCAATTTCATCTTAAATTTGAATTACTTCTTGAACTATTTTTGACGACACTACAGTCTGATCGATCTAGCTAGACTTATAATAGTGTCTATATAATATAGTGTCTAGACTATATAATAGTGTCGTCAAAAATAATAAGAGAATATCATTAATTAGCAGTATGTCATGGAAAGTGAAGAGGATTAGTCAAATTTTGATATTAAATTCCTCATTATTGGAAGAATCAAAAAATAATACTATATCAGATATCTATATAATATAGTGTCTGGACTATATAATAGTGTCGTCAAAAATAATAAGAGAATATCATTAATTAGCAGTATGTCATGGAAAGTGAAGAGGATTAGTCAAATTTTGATATTAAATTCATCATTATTGAAAGAAGCAACAAATAATACTATATCAGATATAGGCCTACCAGGCCAACCTACTTGGACAACAGCTTCATAAACTATAACAGGTGGTGGAGAAGGAAAATTGGCAACAATGCAATCCTAAAATTCTCAGTGATTCCATAACGGGAATCTCATTGTAGGTTATAGCACAGAAGGTTTCTCTGGTTATAGATTTACTAGACTCTAGTGAATCGCGAAAAATCATGTGGAGTAGAATCATTTTGATTAAAAACTTGACAAAATCTAGAAATTTATGTATCCAGTTCTCGTAGCGGAAGAGAAATTAGATGAGGAAGAATATTGATATAAGGAGAGGAAGAAATAAGAGAATTGATTGATTCAGTACTTTATTTATGTAGATTACAATATATACTGGCTTATACACTTATATACAATAGCTAACAATACAGCAAAAATATAGATGAATTTACATAATATAGACTAAGAAAATAATTATTGAACTGTATATGATATGAAAAAGCAATTTGTGATATAATTACTATAGATAATTATATTGTTATGCATCTACATAAATTGGCGGAGCTTTGGACATATCAATGTCCATTCTTCGGAAAGAGTATTAAAAATATCCTTCCCACTAACGAGAGATGAGAAGGAGGAGAAGTGGTGGTGATGGAGCGGAGGATGCGAGAAAGGAGAAGAAGAGGAGGAAAGGAGGGGATCACTTAATTTTCACACGCTACAAACAAAACTTCTGCACTCAAGTTCAGCCATCAAACAGTGCTATGAAGCACAGGAGCAGCAAGTTCAACTTTGTCGGCCAAATTGTTTTCTTGACCTGGTCTCACAGTTTGCTATACACTTCTTGTTTCCTCCTTCCCTCCTTCTTCTTCTCCTTCTTCTTCTTCTCCTCCTCCTCATCCTTCTCCATCACTTCTTCTATTCATTTTCAGCCAGAGCTAACCACACTATCACTGCCAAGTTGCCAAGTTGCCAACTTGTGATGAAGGGTTCCATTTTGAAATTATTGTACAGGCCTATATGTGTTTCATCACACAACTAACTAAAGTTGGCTTGATCAAAGTTATTTAGCGGACCTCAAACGTCTCTAGAATTGGGGTTGTATTTCTAATTAATGTTCCAAATCAATTAAACTTTGTACTAACTTGAAGAAGTTTATTGTTTGATTAACTGTGAACTGTGATGTGTTTACATTTTCGATAGTTTGAACTTCCTGTGTTGCTGGTTACTGTTTCTTCTGTTTTTTGTTGTGGTTCTTGTAATTTCATGTTAACATATTTTATTTTATTCTCTTAAAATGTATGAATGCAGGGCCACTTTCTCTCATTTATAAAATGGAATTATAGTACACTTTGAAATTGATAAAATAAGAATACAAATCATAGCTACTTGTTTCGGTGTTCACACCGTCGTCAGGCTATTAAAATAAATTAATTCAATCGATAAATTGATTCAAATCAATTATTTGAAATTTATTTTCATAACCTGACAATGGTGTGAACACTGGATCTAGTAGTTCTAATTTCTATATTATATTATTCTATTAATTTCAAAGGGTACTATAGTTCTATTCTATTTTATTTTATTTATTTATTATTTTCACAAGAAAGCACTGACCGGGTGAGAAAAACTAAGGATACTCCTTGTATTATTACTGGTTTTCAAGTTTGTATATAGCTCCATTCTTTCTCATATCATTATCCATTTGGTTTTGTTAGTTACTAAGTTTCTCTTCATTTGTTGTTGTTTAACGGTTCTCATGACCATATTTTGAATACTTGGGCGAGTCTAGTCTCGGCCAATGACAGTAGAGCTCGATCTTCATTGGTCAACAGCTAATGGCCAATCGTAGACAAGATAAGTAGGAGTGGACATCAGCTTGACACGCTATTAGTCAATTATATGTTTGTGAAATATATGAATTCAGGGCATTTAGCCTTATAGCCCAATAAAGAATTCATCTTTTATTTATAAGATAAAATTATAGTACCCTTGAAAATCAATAAAATAAAAGATTAGGAGTACAAACAAGTAGTTCTGTGAACAGTAGACCTCACGCAGAATTCTCATCCTACAAGAGTACCTGATTGAAACTATAGACCTTATGGAAATACAGCAATAGACTGGCTTCTCCACACATCTGTGTAATCACTTGTCAGCTGATTTATGATGAATAATTATTCTATAGTCTGATTTTTACTCTAATATTGGCGTATGAAAGAGGTTCCTTTTTCCTTTTATATTATCCTTGAGATGAAAATTTCCAAAAACCTTGTATATACGTCGACGCGCAGATGCTTACCTCTTCAAGGTCTTTGATCAAAACTATACACCTTATACAAATACAGTAATAGACTGGCTTCTCCACACATCTGTGTAATCACTTGTCAGCTGATTTATGATGAATAATTATTCTATAGTCTGATTTTTACTCTAATATTGGCGTATGGAGGAGGTTCCTTTTTCCTTTTATATTATCCTTGAAATGCAAAATTTCCAAAAACATTGTATATACTTCGACGCGCAATTAAAAAAGGAACATACCTGTCAAATTTCATGAAAATCTATTACCGCGTTTCGCAATAAATGCGCAACATATTTATTCAATCATTCAGAATTACACAACTTACAGAAAGTGCCACAGGCTTATAAGCCCAAAACGGTTCCAATTCTAATTTATACAACAGTCCAAATGTATATAGGTTATTTGTCACTTAACATTCATCAATTACACACTCAATTTACAATTCGAAACACATACATATAAACATTCAAACATTTAAACATCAAGAGAAATGCCAAACCGTCGACTTGAATCCTAGACCTCACTTCGCTTGGTCAATAAATATTTTTGTGATTCTATTGATAGATTTGGAAGGTTTATTTTTAAATCTTATTTCAAACCTTACTTTCAACATGATATATTTGACCATATTTTTTTACATAGTACATCGAATACTACAGATTTTTGTCCATATCTACCTCAAAATAGATGCTTGTTGTCCTCTATGTGAATATCATTTTTCCGAGTATCTCAATAAGTACATACAGACTGGTTTCAAGATAAGTTCCTTAGGGATGTACTGCATTTACAAGAGTTCATAACCTATTTTTGAAAATTTTCTTTGGTAACCGGTAAAAGAGATAGGTAGATCGTTCACGACAGATTATAATAAAGGATACATCATGTGCAGAATTACAGATGACAGTTTCAAAATTGCTTCTTGCAAAAATATTCTGGAAGAAAGTCAAGACTTGATTAATGAAGTGGGAGATTGGCTTGTCAGGTAACCGACGATCAGCGAAAACTCAGGTAATCGAGACTTTCTCATTTCACTTCACAGCGGGAAAAACTCAGCGGAAATTTCTACTTTGCGATGAAAATTGTCTTTGCGGAGAAATTGCAATTTCAGAAAAAGTTTTTGAGAGAAACTACAGTAATTTGGCAGTTCTTTGGAAGAGAAATATCAGGAAAAGCACCAGATAAATAGACCCAGTTAAGATGGAATTTTCATATTTGAAAACAGAATGCATGTTCAATATAGATCAATCAATAACTTATTCTAGATCACCTATGATCAATAACTAAATAGATCAATCAACTCAACGGTCAACTGACAACAACAGATGAAAACAAGATTACCCTTGGATTATACGTCTGTCTATTAAATTCAACCAATGTCAAACTGCGTCATCACATTGCCGAATTCATCCTCGTGCCATTGGTTCCGTCAGACGACGCCATTTAACCGCAGTTAAATTTAATCAAAGTACTGCACTTGTAACCGTATATTGGTTCCAATGCCAATCTAACCGCAGTTGAATTTAATGCACTAGTAATCGGAAATTGGAGTTGAGAAAACTTAGTATTATGAATAAGTAAAACGTGAAATTAGAAGAAACATCTTTTATTAGTTTTTTGAACATTTTCTGAAATCAGGCACATTTTTTTTATATTTGAGAAAACATATTTTATCCGCCTTGTGCTTCTTAAACGTTAAGCTAAGCTCGTTATTTTTACTTTTTGATAAACAGAACAAAATTCTCCAAAATGATTGTGTTTATATTTTACAGCTGGCTATACGTCAGCTTGTGAATTTCGCGGATGCGATATTTTGATTTTCCACAGAATCACTCGCTCACTTTTTACTACCCACAGACGACGAAAGTCTCAGCTGTTTCAGCCAAGGATGAATTATCCTTCTAGTGTCGTTTAGCAAGTTTTCCCAAGGATGCAATCCCTGTTGTTTCCCTAGTGCAAGTTTTCCCTAGTGCAATCGAATTTTTATATCATAAACCTACTATGTTCCAAATTTCGTGAAAATAGTTAGAGCCGTTTTGGAGATCCGTTGAACATAAATAACCAGATAACCAGATATAGAAATATAGATAGATATACAGAAATTGCTCGTTAAATATAATAGGATAGATTTATTATTATTTTTGTAATCTAGTTCACATGATTAAAGATGTAGCATCTAAACAATTAACTGTGACTTCCTTTCCTTCTATATTTATTGTTCTATTTGGTCTATTGATATGTTTGTGATCTAGTTGACATGCTTTGGAGAAGAACTTCTAAACAATCTACTGTGGCTTCCTTCTCTTCTCCATTTATTGTTATATTAATTCTATTTGTCGGTAGTGAAAGTTATGGACTCAATCTGTTTGATGTTTTTCTCATTATGTTTCTTATTTCTTACTTTTTTCGACAGTTAATTCTTTAATATATTTGTAGCCTTTACAAATATAGTAAGATTCAATATTTAAACTGTCAATACTCCTTATAGATTCAAATTCGAATTTATTTGCTCTTTGCACAAATTCATACTTACAATTACATAATAGTAACCAAAATAAAATTATTATATTATAAATTCTTCTCCAATGTTGTTTTCCATCACGAACTGCTTATTATTAAATCACTTTTTGCTTTTAGAAAAAACGACTAGCAGTCAGATATTTTACAATAAATGAATTAATCACTCACTGTGACAACGAGGTCTTTCGGCATATTATTCTCCCGTCTTTCAGAGGAGACGATTACCCATCGGTCCCGACTACCTAAAAAGTAGTCATCATCTCTCATCATTATCCCTCTCACTCATTAACCACGCACAAGCCTAAGAGCTTATGTGGGCTTCACCCTCAGTATTATGATTATCATTAACAGTACAACAGAGTTTGAAGCTCACAACTAAAGACTGTTCATCCTTTATATGTCTCAAAATTGAATAATCTTGCTGAACATGCTGAGAAGACATTGATCTACCAATTATACCCCCGAATTTCGAAGTTCTCACCAAATCCTCAGCGGAAAAGTCTTAATTATAAGCAATTCACCTCCAGCAATCCTACACAAGCTCAACATTTCAATCAGCCACAACACAATATCAACAACACAATATCAACAGTATTATGCTAATCTTCCCTATTACAAAAGGAAGAAAGCTGCAGGGAGATTCACCCCAAACAGTCAGCATTCCCTGACTAACAACATGAAAGCTTCTCATTTAAACTATTCTGAAAGTACAAATCAAATCTCACTGCCAATACACACGTTGTTAGGCAAATATTCGGCTGCAGCCGATTAAAATCTCAGTTACATAACGAGCGTTAAGAAAAAACAAGCGGTTTCCTGCTTCTAATGTCAGGTTAAGAAGTTTGAACAGCGGTAGGAATCAATTAAAATGTAAATATTTATTGACTTGTCAGATTAAATATTGATTCAGGTCCAGTGGGATATTAAAGGCTATGGGGCAGGAGGTGTGTGATATTCAATAAGGTAAATATAGGCGGCTACTGCAGGAGGAGATGGATGCTGTGTTTCATTCACTATCATTATGTACGCTTCTAGTATTGAAATATGCACATGTACACCGTCATGTGAAGTGCAGTAGGTACTTAATTTACTCTGAGTACAGTATGCACAAGTAACTATGAGTACGTTACGTTGCATCTTGATTTGTATTTGCATCTTGTTTTTGTAATTTTTCTGTGTGGAAATAGAATTTGAAATTGAAATTTGATGTACAATTCAATAATATTGGAATATTTACAAGTAAATTAACTACAGTATGTACTCAGTGTACTCTAAGTACTGTAAGCACAAGTAACGAGTCAGTAGAGTGTGTAAAAAATCGTACTTTACTATACCATAGAGAAACAATAGCATATGTAGATATCCCATGGTATAGGGCGTTTATGTCGCAACTTTTACTGTTATCTCAAGCCGCTAGTTCATGACTTGTAATTCTTTCCCGTGAAGCTGTGTGACACTGGTAGTCTCTCATATTGTGCCGTTCATACACTCTCACTTCGACAAAACAGTAAAATTCGACAATAATCAACAGTAATCGGCTTGACAGTAAAAGTTGCGACATAAACGCCCTATACCATGGGATATCTACTTACGCTATTGTTTCTCTATGACTATACTTACTTACTTACTAATCTTACTTTATTAAATAATATTAAATACCAAGGTAATTATTTCAGTGAACTTACTTTGTGGTTCTTGCTAAAGTAAATTGAGTTGAGTAAGTGCAAGTACATTATATTTGTATATAAACATGATGAGACATACACGATTTTTAACAGTAAAAATACAAGAAACGGCATGAAAATAAGGAATTGAGTATTTACTAAAGTCTACAGGATCAAACAGACAAATTCTAGAGAAATTTTATGTTCCACTAAAATTTATCCTCGTCCATGATTGATGATATTCAATGATCATTGATAATATTAAAAATGAGGCTGTGCAACTTAATCATTATATTGCGTGTATCAAAACTTTGAACCAGGAATAGTTTAAATGTAGACTATTCAAATCATAAAGTAAGTTGAAATATGGAGGAATTGGTCGTTGGTTACTGCAGTAACTAATACTATAATATAATGAGATATTCATAAAAATAAGCTAACCGTGATTTTCAAGTTTAGAATAACTTGTTATTTGAGCAAAGTAGAATTCTTTTGCAAATTGATTGAGATATAAATATTGAAAATCTATATTGGAATTATTAGAGAAATGTAATTTCAGGAGATCTCGGAATGTATTAAAGCTACTATGCAACGAAGAGACTGGCAGAGAATAGAACAGAGTGGAGGGCTGCTGCCATATAGAAGGACCTGCTTACGAGCAGAAAACTACAGACAGACAGACATTAAAGCTATTGTTTTTGCCCCCTATACCATGCATGATTATTGGACTTGTTTATAGTTCTTATTAGTTTAGTTCAAATGTAGATTGACTTATACTTATTATTGGAATGTATATAATCCATTATTTACATCCCCATATACTTTGCATGATTATTGAATCTGTTCATCTTTTTTATTAGTTCATATGGTTCCTCGTACAAAGGATATTAATAATCCATTTCCTCCAGCAAATGGACCTTTAACGGTTTTAGAATTAATAACTTTCTCATGGAACCGCTTTATCCATACAATTTCCTGTAAACTTGCTTTTCTCACCTTCTTCCTAATATTCCAGTTCCTTTCTTTCCTTCTTCGTCTATTCTTCTCCGCTTTGATTTATCTTTCTCTCTTTCTCGGCATAATTACGAATTCTATACTCCGGTTTCGCGACGTCCGGTTCAATTAAATCATCCTTCATTTTCTTCTACTTGTTCTTCTTATTGCTTTTCTTCTTGTTGTTGTTTTTCTACTTCTTATTCACCACTTTTCCATTCTTCTTTGTCCCAGTCTTTCTTCTTCCACCAATTCATTTTTCTTTTCCTCTTCTTTCTTTCCTCTTTCTATATCTTTTCTCTTTCCTCTATTGTTCATTATCTCCTCCTTCTCCACCACTATTCAATTCTTCTCTGTCTCCGTCTTCCTCCTTCTTCCCCCAATTCATTTACTTTTTCTTTCATTTTTTTCATACTATTTTATCTTCCTTCTTCCCATTTCCCTCAACTTCTACTCCACAATCATTCTCTTTCTTCTCTCTCTCATTCATTTCCTCCTCCCTCTCCACCACTTTTCCATACTTCTTTGTCTCCATCTTGGTAGTTTGGTAGAGAGTTAGTGGGGAGGATATTTTTAATATTCTTTCCAAAGAATGGACATTGATATGTCCAAAGCACCGCCAATTTATGTAGATGCATAACAATATAATTATTATCTATAGTTATTATATTACAAATTGCTTTTTCATATCATATACAGTTCAATAATTATTTTCTTAGTCTATATTATGTAAATTCATCTATAATTTTGCTGTATTGTAAGCTATTGTATATAAGTGTATAAGCCAGTATATATTGTAATCTACATAAGTAAAGTACTCAATCAATCAATCAATCTTCTTTCCATTTCCCTAGACTTCCACCTTTCACAGTATCTTTCTTCTCTTCCTTCTCTCTCGTTTATTTTCTCTCCCTTCTTCACCACTTTTCCATTCTTCTTTGTCACCGTCTTTCTTCTTCCACCAATTCATTTTTCTTTTCCTTTTCTTTCTTTCCTCTTTCTCGATATTTCTCTTTCCTCTATCGTTCATTATCTCCTCCTTCTCCACCACTATTCAATTCTTCTCTGTCTCCGTCTTCCTCCTTCTTCCACCAATTCATTTACTCTTTCTTTCATTTTTCTTCATACTATTTTATCTTCCTTCTTTCCATTTCCCCCAACTTCTACTCCTCTTTGTCTTTTTCTTCTATTTCCTACGACTTTCTCTTCTCTCTCTTCTTTCCATTTCCCTCGACTTCTACCTCTCACAGTATATTCTCTTCCTTCTCTCTCATTCATTTCCTCCTCTTTTTCAACTATTCCATTCTCCTCTGTCTCCATCTTTCTTCCTCTACCACAAATTCATATCTCTCCTCTTCTTCTCTAGTATAATATAGTTGAATTCACAGTATATTCTCTTCCTTCTCTCTCATTCATTTCCTCCTCTTTTTCAACTATTCCATTCTCCTCTGTCTCCATCTTTCTTCCTCTACCACAAATTCAATATCTCTCCTCTTCTTCACTAGTATAATATAGTTGAACTGAATGCAGCGTACTCAACCCAGACCAAAATGAATAAAATATGAGATTAAACAATCTACATCTTGCATCCTTTATACTACTATACTATAACGATGTAGAATTTGCATATTCCCACCGTCAAAAGAAATATAATTTCGAATCTCTCACGTTTTTGAGAAGGAAATGGCGACCAATTTCGGTAGCCGTAAACTTGATTGCCGGAGAAGGTGAATGACGCCTTAAGCTGAGCTGCCGGAAGTTTGTTGTTGGTTTAATTTGAGTATTAGCTCAATGTTGAGTTGAATCTCTTGAACTGAGTTTTTCAGTCAAAAATTCTTTATTCCTCATTATTTATCAATTGATACTATAAGTACATCATCAAAATGATCTTTCTTTCTTCCTTTATCTGGCTCTACAGTCCTGGGTGGAGCTTGGCCTCCTCTACATGACGCCTCCATACATCCCGCTCTTGTGCTCCCTGCCGCCAGTTTGTCACACCTAGCACCCTAAGATCTTCCACCACATCGCTGATCCATCTTCTTGTTGGCCTTCCTCTTTTTCGGGTGCCCATCATCTTTTCATCAAGCAGCTTTTGTGGTACTCTTTCATCACTCATTCTTACCACGTGACCCAGCCATTCTATTCTTTTTGCTTTGATGCACCTTATAATATTTCTTTCGCCAATTACTTCACCAATCTCATTGTTAAATCTGGCTCTCCAGTCTCCTTCAACGCAGACCGGTCCCCATATCCTCCTGTACATCTTTCTCTCGAAAGACCTCAACGCTCTTTCATCTCTATTCAAAATGGTCCACGTTTCAGCTCCATAAGTTACAACCGGCCCTATCAATGTTTTGTACATCTTTACCTTGGTTTGCCTAGAAATCAGTCTGCTTTTGAAAATTTTCTGATTAGCATAATATTATGCCCGATTGCCCATCATAATTCGAGTGGAGATTTCATGACTAGTTTTATTATTAGCTGTCAGTGTTACTCCCAAGTATTTAAACTCGCTGACGCCTTCCACTTCACAATCGTCTTCTATTTTCAAGTTGCTAATCAGTCTTCTTCTTTCATCTGCTGACATTCGCATGTACTTAGGACATCAAAATGATTGGGAGAGAAAAAATAAGGTAACCTTGTGCTATTCCTCTCCCAAATTTAGATAAGGTTACACATAGTCCGAAATAGATCGTCTTGTAGTTGTTCACTTCACAAAATTTTCAGTCCTTAATTATTTTCATAACGGAGATTTTAGAAACTTTAAAAGTTTTTTGCTAGTTTAAAAGTTTGTTCATGTTCATCAATGAAAATGATTTTAAGTGCAGAGTTGCACACGTTTATTGAATATAACCGCTGTTAAATGACATTATTGTATCAAAGATATTTATAATCGTAGTTCAATTATTATAGTGAGGTCCATGTGATAATAACAGTTAAGGAAGATAGGAGAACAGCGTTGCCGATTCTCTACCTTGCCACTGTCTTCTGCAGAGAATAGCTGATACCGATATATCTGATGAATATTGGATTAACTGATCATTCTTGTTTGAAATAATCAATTTATCTTCATGCCTGAAGAAAAAATATTTTTCAATGATTGAACAATGAATTTTCATGATTGGGATCACATATTTTGTTGATTAATTACATTTCTACATTGTCGAAAAACGATCTGGCAACGTTGCGGAACTAGAATGCAATAACGCTATCTGCTTTGACGGATGGTAGACAATGATAACAACACCAATATTAATCGAATACTGCTATTATAACGAGGACCTCAGTATAGCAGTAGTCGTAATAAAATGTGTAGTTTCTATTTCTGTATGATTGTATTGATATCCGATCCGTTCATTGGCTATCGTGGCGTTGGTTCCAATACAAGACTCAATTCGAGACTCCTCGTGCTATCTTTTTTCTATGATTATGGTCACTAAACCATAGTCACCACCACCAATAACTTCTATTTCAAAAATTCAATGATCTCATACAATACTTTAACCCTGTTCACTTGAAAATAAATCTAGAACAGCACAACAAAACAAAAGCAGCAAGATAAACCAAAACCTCTACATCTGTCGTACAGCAGGACCATAATTTTCAAGCACAAAGTACTAAGCATTTCAAGTACTAAGCACGCCAAGCCAGGACTTCACGCTGGGAAGCCAGGTGAGTCAACCAACACTTGACCTCTTGACCTCCTAATGAGAAATTATCCTCTCAAGCATTTAACAATAATTACGAGACTTCCTGCATCTATATAGCATACTAAATACCAGCTGTACCACCACACAATTAATGTGTATTCATGTCAAATTGTATTATAACTATATACATCTACAACGTAAAACACTGTATAGTACTTGTGTAATTGTAGTATTTTTCGTTTGAATTATAACTGTATTTAGATTTTCTTGTATTCATGACTCTTTGTCATAACTATATTTGTAAACATTGTATTTGAACTATCACTGTATCTACGTATTTGCGTTTGGGTATTTTATAACTATATTTGTCCTCTGTTACATTTGACTTCACCTACCTTTTATAACTATATTGTACCCTATATTATTTGTCTTCAGATATCATAACTATATCGTACCCTGTTTATGTCAATTTTTATTATAACTATATACATCTACAACGTACAACACCGTACAGTACTTGTGTAATGATTGTAATGTTTTTCATTTGAATTATAACTGTATTTCCATTTTCTCGTATTCCTTTGTCATAACTATAATTGTATACATTGTATTTGAACTATCACTGAATTTCGATTACTGTATCTACGTATTTGCCTTTGGGTATTTATAACTATATTCGCAATCTCTTACATTTGACTTCACGTACCTATTATAACTATATTGTACCCTATATCATTTGTCTTCAGGTATTATAACTATATTGTACCCTGTTTCATTTGACTTCAGGTACCTATTACAACTATATTTATACCCTGCTTCATTTGTCTTCTTCAGGTATTATAACTATATTGTACCCAGATTCATTTGACTTTGAGTACCTATTATAGCTATATTTGTACCCTGCTTTGAAATTGTCTTCAGGTATTATAACTATATGTGTACCCTGTTTTATTTGTCTAGATGTACCTATCATAACTATATTTGTATACCCTGTTTCATTAGTCTTCAGGTATTATAACTATATTTGTACCCTGTTTCATTTGACTTTGGGTATTATAACTATATTTGTACCCTGCTTCACTTGTCTTCTTCAGGTATTATAGCTATTGTGTACCCTGTTTTATTTGTCTAGATGCACCTATTATAACTATATTTGTACCCTGCTTTATATTTGTCTTCAGGTATTATAACCATATGTCCCTGTTTTATTTGTCTAGATGTACCTATTATAACTATATTTGTACCCTGTTTCATTTAACTTTAGGTATTATAACTATATTTACACACTGCTTCATTTGTCTTCTTCATGTATTATAACTATATTGTACCCTGTTTTATTTGTCTTTGAGTACCTATTATAGCTATATTTGTACCCTGCTTTGAAATTGTCTTCAGGTATTATAACTATATGTGTACCCTGTTTTATTTGTCTAGATGTACCTATCATAACTATATTTGTATACCCTGTTTCATTAGTCTTCAGGTATTATAACTATATTTGTACCCTGTTTCATTTGACTTTGGGTATTATAACTATATTTGTACCCTGCTTCACTTGTCTTCTTCAGGTATTATAGCTATTGTGTACCCTGTTTTATTTGTCTAGATGCACCTATTATAACTATATTTGTACCCTGCTTTATATTTGTCTTCAGGTATTATAACCATATGTCCCTGTTTTATTTGTCTAGATGTACCTATTATAACTATATTTGTACCCTGTTTCATTTAACTTTAGGTATTATAACTATATTTACACACTGCTTCATTTGTCTTCTTCATGTATTATAACTATATTGTACCCTGTTTTATTTGTCTAGATGCACCTATTATAACTATATTTGTACCCTGCTTCATTTGTCTTCTTCAGGTATTATAACTATATTGTACCCTGTTTTATTTGTCTAGATGTACCTATCATAGCTATATTTGTATACCCTGTTTCATTAGTCTCCAGGTATCATAAATATATTTGTATTTGTATTATCACTGTATTTACACTGCACATTTTCTAAATAGCAGCTCTCACGACTTGCACGTAGGAGTGATTTCGCAACTTTTAATTGCAGCCGGCATAATTGTTGTGTAACTATCATAACTATGACTAGTTGCAGTCACAGCCAACAAGTTGAAGTTGGGAGAAATCTACTGGAAATGACAATAAAATTAGTCGTAAAGTCGTGATATTAGTAGTAAATATCTGTACCTGGTTTCCAGCTGGGATAGTTGTGTTGTTAATTTGAAGGAATGTAATGGCACACATGGTGGAATTCAATGCAAACTGTCAACCTTCATTCCAGATAGCATCAACAGACGAATTATTAGTGATGTATACTGTGTTTTATAAACTTCTTTTACTTTTCTTGCCCTATTACCATAGGTAAGGAAAGTATTGCCATAGAGAAACAATAGCGTGAGTAGATATCCCATGGTATAGGGAATTAATGTCGCAATTAACTGTTATTTATCTCAAGCCGATTACTATCGATTATTGTCAATTTTTACTGTTTTGTTGGGGTGATAGTCTATGAACGGCACAATTTGAGAGACTACCAGCGTCACACAGCTGCTTAGGAAAGAACTACGTGAACTATCGGCTTGGGATAACAGTAAAAGTTGCGACATAAACGCCCTATACCATGGGATATCCACTTAAATATGTTATCGTTTCTCTATGGTATTGCTTTCCGAAAAAATTTAAGGTACCCCAATTTCTATATTTCTATACGTTTCAAGGTCCCCTGAGTCCAAAAAGTGGTTTTTGGGTATTGGTCTGTATATGTGTGTGTATGAGTGTATGTGCGTCTGTGTACACGATATTTCATCTCCCAATTAACGGAATGACTTGAAACTCGGAACTTAAGGTCCTTACACTATAAGGATCCGACACGAACAATTTCGATCGAATATAGTTCAAGATGGCGGCTGAAATGGCTAAAATGTTGTCAAAAACAGGGTTTTCGCGATTTTCTCGAAAACGGCTTCAACGATTTCGATCAAATTTATACCTAAAATAGTAATTGGAAAGCTCTATCAACTGCCATGAGTCTCATATCTGTAAAAATTTCAGGAGCTCCGCCCCATCTATGCAAAGTTCGATTTTAGATTCCCAATTATCAGGCTTCAGATACAATTTAAACAAAAAATTTCAAGTGGAAAGGATTGAGCATGAAAATCTCTACAATTAATGTTCATTAACATTTTCACCTAAAAATGGAAATAAGCTAGGAATTCGAGAAAATGTGATTATTCAATTGCAAACTGTTGGCAACTGTTGATTCTATTAAATCATGCACTATGAAGAGATAGCAGACCTCATGTGTGTCTCCAGCGTTATTGTCCTGTCACCAGCTGGCTCAAATCTTTGAATAGTAGACTAGAGATGCGCGGGAACACTAGCGTCAGGTGATCAATTTTCATAACGGCAAGGAAAGTTGTGTGAGTGCGCCACACCAGATTTTTAACAAAAGTCTCAAATTTTTGTGAGGTCTGTGAAGTCAAAGCTACAATGGCAGTATTTGATTAATATTGGTGTTGTCATCCTTGTCTATTATTTGACAAAGCTGATAGTTTATTTAAAGCTTACTAGGTTTATTTAGCTTCCTAGGTATCTTTAGTACCCTTAAGATACTGTGACAGTCAAGCAAGTTCCCGGCAACACAGGAAGCGATCTGCGATCTGAGTTCTTATAGAAATCCATATCTGAGCCAGCTCATATTAGGCTGCTCGACAGTCAACGCCGGTTCAGTGCGGCTGTCGTGGCGTGGATCAGGGGGGGAGGGCTTAACTAGGCGGTTTTACTCTATGTTCTTGAGAGGTGTAAGTGTGTGTGTGTGTGTGTGTGTGAATTGATTTAGTTGTTTCCTTATAATTTTTAATTATCATTTAATTTCAAATTGTAATGTATTATTATTTTTATGTAACTTATCATCGTGGGTTAAATGGAAGAGGGGGCTTCTATTGCCTCAATTTCGCCCACATCACTTTTATTGTAAAGTGTAAATAAAAGTCATTTATCTATCGCTCTCCAAGATTTAGATAGAAATACTTTCAGGATTGCAGATCGCACTCTGTCTGGCCGGACCCTTAAGAGACTTGCGAAATCAGTGATCAAGTTATCTATTTATCAAGTTCATATTAATTCGAATACGGTGGAAGCTCGATATGGTTCACCCCGTCAAACTAAAGTGAAATATAACCTAGAATATTCGGACTGTTGTATAAATTAGAATTGGAACCGTTTTGTCTTTAGCCTGTGCTACCTTGCTAGAAGTCGTATAACTGTGAATGATAAAATTGATTGAATAATTAATTTTTTTGAATTGAATTGAGTTTATTTCACCACATGATTATAATATTTAAAAAGGGCACAAAATGCAAGCAGCACAACGTATCAAATGTGTAGAATAAAACTTAAGACATCATGACCTAAGGAGTAATACAATAATTCTATACAATAATTATATTAAATTATTATAGTGATACATCTTATAAGAAATAATTCCCCGTCATGGTACATTTTTTCTTTAGTCCCTTGAAATGTTCATATAGCTCTCAACCTTGATATAGTATAGTACACCCCAATTCCGTAAAGAACTCGTAATAGTACATTTTTTGATCGGTTTTGATGTACTATATCGCAGTTCCACTGTACTGTACAGTAATGAACCACAATATCTTCACTTTTATCCCAATTAAAAAAGTTCTCTAGATGAAGATACCCAGTCTTTTCACAAAAATTGGATAAAAAAATTCCAAGGTCACGAGTGATAACAAGGTCATACAATCTAGATCACCCCGTTCTCAAAAGAAAACTAACTACAATACTAAACGCCATCCTTTTGTTGCACAGTATCACTATAGTTATGCACTATCACTATATAAATACTACAGTGAGATTCACTTTAAACTGTCAGCATTGATTGAATGGGAAACATTGATGTTATCCTATAAGGAATGCTGACAGCATGAACTCAGAAAATAGAATGTATTCCTTTTCGGTATATAGTAATTGCTTCTGCCAATATTCTTTGAAAGAAAATTTAGATGCCTACCATGAAATTAGCTATTTTCTAACAACAATGTACGACTGCTTCAAGGTTCAATAAAACGATACAAGACCGATTTATTCCCATTGTTGGCGCCTTAAAGCGTGTAAGTGATCGCAAATTGAGTTATTACAAAAATAATGGCTTCGTTTTGGTTGTGAGACTGCCTCAAGGTACAAATAATAAGCTTGAATTTGTTTGTGAGACTACCTCAAGGTTGAGATCTATTCAAAATTATTCAGTGTCTAGTTCCAGCTATTATTTTGAATAGCCTATAACCATGGAATATCCAAATACTCGTTATTTTAGCCTGTTTACAGACAATAACTAGCCTACTATTGGTTAAGCAATGACAATGTGGACAATGTAGTGACTGACGTTTCAACCTAATACAAATTTCACAGGATATCTATGAATAATGTAAATATTTGTCACGGTTTATTCCTCGATATAGTGAATTAGTGATCAAATAATGTCAAGAGTGCCGATGGTGTGATCACCGAAACTAGTATAGTTACGTTACAATTTGTATTCTTGTTTTTTAATATTTTATTTATTCTATAGGGTACTATAATTCCATTTTATAAATGTCAAGAGTCTTTGAAAATTTTTTGATCAAGTTCTTTGATGATTCGACCTTGATAAATTTAGAGTTGAATAGGCATCTTTGCAACTTTTTGTGTAGTTGAGAAGTTGATATTGTGGTAATTATTCATATTGAATGAAAAAGACTCAGAAATTGTCAAAAAACCACTGATTTATTGATAATTAGAAAGTCCGGTTTCGGTTATTACACCATTGTCAATCTCTGATAAACAGATTGAATAAATTCATTCAAACAGACATTGTTTATCAGAGATTGACAATGGTGTACTAACCGAAACCGGTCTTTCTAATTATCAATAAATCAGTGGTTTTTTGACAATTTCTTAGTCTTTTTCATTCATCTTTGCAACGTTTCATGAGTGATTATTAACAGAATTCATTATTATTCAGAATGTATCAAATTCTATACTCTCTGCTCATGAAGAGTTGAAACATGATCTGGGAATGTTGCAGTTCTCTTCCAAAGTGAATTTTGCTCTCGTTTTTTCTAAAAGCAAAAAGTGATTTAATAATAAGCAGTTCGTGATGGAAAACAACATTGATGAATTGAGAAGTTGTAGTTCTCAATTCAAGAAGGTTCATGAACGTTTCAAGTGTTAAGAAATTGATAAGAGATTCTTGAATATCGACAGTCAGATTTTATCTATTCTAGCACATTTTATCTAATATTTTAATACACTTCGCATCTATATAAAGGTGCGTACAGACTTTCGCTCTGCTCCGCAATCGAACGTCACTCGAGCAGATCGATTGATGATCGACCGGGGAGCAAGAGAGGAACGCGAGAAGAGCTAACATCTCCCGTAACGTTCATAATCGAAGCGATTGCGGAGCGAGTGCGGGGCGTGCGTGGAGCGACTGCGGAGCGAGTGCGGAGCGTGTTGGAGGCGCGTATATCTGTACGCACCTTAAGCTTGAAACCGCACATCACAACGTGCGTATCTAGTGCTTCCACGAAAGTATTAGAAAACAATTAACATCAGGTTTGAATTATCCAGAAATTCATAAATATATATTATGCGAAATGAGTTAATAATAAGGGACAAAGAAAAAGTGGGTTGGCCTACTAATAATTTCAATAATAATTAATCAAACAATTCAAGTAGCCCTTTCAAAATACTCTATAAGAAGGAGCAATTCAATTTTCAGTCTCAGGTATGATTTTAAGAGAAGGGAGTAAATTACAACATTACAGGGTATGAGTTGTTTGCGAAATATCTCCAATCTCCAAGAAAAAAACATGTGAGAAACTGATTCTGAAGCTCAAAAAATAATCCACTAACCCTACATGTATACATTATCACAGGGCATACGCTACAAGATATCCCACAGAGAAAAATAAACAGCAAAAATCCACTTTTTGAGCGGAAAACAGCCCTTCAATAAAGTGTAACATTAAGGAGTTTACTTTTGCAGACATGGAAAGGAGTCTTCTTTCATCTTGGACAGGTGAGGGAGGGATTTTTAGGGGTTGTGGATGAGTAAGGGGGAAGAAGGGAAGTTTTATCAAGGGTTGGGGAGTCGGTGAGGGGGAAAATATCCCTCTATTCCAAGAAAAGGGTCTCTTTATTACCCAGGTATTATATTATTGCCTTCAAGGGGCGAAAAAGATCAAAGGAACAAGCGGCGTCAGGATACTTCAAATTGGGGATTAGTGATGGGCATAAGCCAGAAAAGAGTACCAGAAAAGGATAGAGAGATAGTATCCAACGGAGAGGAAGTGAGAGAGAAAGTGCGTGGGAGATAAACGACGAAGAAAACGTTCAAGAGAGAAGAAATTGTTTGAATAAACCTTGTAGCAGGAGAGAGACCATCACCCTAAGATTCACTTGAATCTGTCAGCGTTCTTTATCAAGGAGTGAATATATTCCTAAAAATTCAGAAAGACAAAACTGGAGGTGGAGTGTTACAAAGGGGGAACTTGTTGAAGCATTTATCAGCTAAACTGGGATGGAGTGATGAAGTCTGATGAAGATCATGTTCAGTTGTAGAGGTCGAGAATAAAGAGGCCTGTGAGAAAATTAACCTGATATTTTTGAACGGAATTTCAAGGTTTTTCTTTTTAACTTGTGAGAAAATTAACCTGATACTTTTAAACGGAATTTCAAGGTTTTTCTTTTCAACTTGTCCTTTTGACTTTATTTCTTCACGGTGAAATTACAAGAATGGTGAATTGTTTGTCATGAATTGAAGAGTACGGAGAATATCAGAATAGAGATCACTATTCCAAACTATTGCTTGATGCACAATTCATTATTATTATTCATTTATTGTACAAAATACTACAATCATAATATAATTATGAGATTGAAGAAAGAAAAAGGCTGAGCCCGTACTATTTCTCTCCAAAAATGTTGATAAAAAGTTTATGTTGTCCAAAGGTTGAGGTTATAGGTGCGTACAGATTTACGCGCCGCGAACACGAGCAATTCACTTTTCATTAGCTGATTATATCTGTATCTGTACATAAACGGTAAGATACAGATATAAAAAACTTGGAATCGGCTGATTAAAAATGAATTGTTCGTGTTCGCGGCGGGTAAATCTGTACGCACCTTATGATATCACACACTGCTTCGTCACTTGATTTTTGGTCCAGGTATAATGATTTAAAGATTTGGAATATTGAAGGTTGACATATAATACTTCAAATGAAGTGATTGTATTCCAAGTGATTATATTTCAGTTATTGTGATTTTGTATTCAAATTTTTCAAATAGCTGCAATGTTTCTCAAGTTTTTTATTCATTGTGATAAATTCAGTAGAGTGTATCACAATGAATAAAAACTTAAGAAATGTTGTACTTATTTGAAAAATTTGAATACAAAATCACAAACCTACCCACTAGTGGGTACATTGATCTTGATACATGAGATACAAGATACATAAGTATCCTATGCGTGGTATTGTGCATACCACGGGTTATAAGCATAGAGAAAAGAAAGAATACGAAAACATACATATTATGCTATATTTTTGCTCTATGATACAGAATAACATAAACCTCAACCCCTTAAACAGTGGAAAAGTGGCTGGCGTGGAAGGGATGTAGGGGTGGGAACGTCTCTCTCACACATCTTCCCCTCTCAATCAGCATTCATACGGCCAGTGTAGCAATTTTTGTTCAAAGTGAGGGTGTCAGCTGCCGAGAAAAAACTGACCAAAATCTCACCCCCACCCTGAAATATCAGAGTTTGATCATGATTGGTGGAATGAGTGAGTGGTCATGTGGTGATAGTCAAAGGCTCATGCTATATCTAGCGGCATCTATCTCCTTTTGAATTTCTTTGTATAATCTATGATATAATAAAGGAAATAATCGGCTTATACACGTAGGGGATAGGAAACTCACGAATGACGCATCATCACGTCTCAACTACTAAATTGATTGACTTGAAATTTTACATATAGATTCCTAATTTACCGAGAATGGGTATAGGGCTATTTTTAATTATTCAAGATATCAGCACATCAAGTATTCAGCTTGTCAAGTTTCCAATCATTGGACCCTTATGGAGCACGGGTGACCTACTAGTATAAAATATATTCATTAAACTGTAAAGATTGGGAATATTCTTATCTATACATTTAGTCATGATATACATAATAATTATAAGTTATACTCATTGTTCTTTTCATACAGAAAACAAATATCAAATTTGCATTTGCACAAAAGCATTCCATTTTTATTCTTAATACTAGCAGTCAGGCTCGCTTCGCTCACCATATCCGTCTAGCCAGGACCCCCGACTGGATCGTCCAAAAGTGAGATCAGCGGGCTCGCTTTGCTCGCCTGCATGTTTCATTTGAGCATGCTTCATTCCATCAGAAAGTCGAAGAAGCTGAGATGAACGTTGGAAAAACGCTGATTTTGGGCATATCTTTGATGAAATATTAAAGTTACCTCATCAAAAAATTTTTAGACCCTAGCTAAACGTCTGTACCAAATTTGAAAATTTTCTGTCTATTACTTTATAAAATAACTGAGAAAAAGCAAATTCCTTCAAACACAACATTATTACAACCTAGCTTAGCTTCTGTACTAAATTTGGACAATTTCTGTTCATTTGTTCTCGATAAATCTGAGAAAACGCTAAAAATCGCTGGTAAAACGCAAATTTTGGGCGTATCTTTGGAATTTTTTTTTCAAATTCGTTCTTAGTGCGCCTCTAAAGGGCCAACTGAACAATACCTACCAAATTTGAACCGTTTTTGGTCCGGTAGATTTTTAGTTCTGCGAGTGAGTGAGTCAGTGCCATTTTGTTTTTATATATTATAAAATAGATAGATATGGATATAAATATCTTTATGTCAACATATTGCATACATTGACCTAGCGAGCCTGGCAGTTTAACATATCCTAAATAGCCTTGAGTTACCTATATATATGCTTCCTAGTTGAAATTATTTAATGCTTTTCAAATACTCATAAACTCTGATATTCCTAATAATCTTAATACAGTGGTTCTCTCTCAAGAGCTCATTAATGTTTTTAGTATCAGGAACTCGCATTATTTTGCGATATAAAAGAGCAGCCTCTAAAAAGTATCTCAAGCACTGACTAATAGCTTCTCGGTAATATTATCCTCAATTACGATAATTTTAATGGCAAAATGTTGTAAAATGTTGCTCATCTCTTCAAATTATTGCCGTGGAATACTTATTGGAAGATCTGGAGCCTTGAATATGGCTTTTAAACCTTTCGCTCACTATACTATCTCGGATTACAGTATTAATGACGTTGTATAATAAAGACCATCTTATTGGATTACCGCTTCAGTATTCTCCTCTTTTTCTCTCTTGGAACCAACTCATAATATTTTAGAACTATAATCCCTTCTTTTTACAGTTAATTATAGTAACAAAGCACTGGGAAAAAGTATCCCCATTTCTGTGAGTGGCACTTCTATCAATTTTATTAAAATTTTCTCTCTAGAATTCATGAAGTTTTTTATTGTTAATCATCATCATCATCGTCATTCAAGGATTAGACTCTGTTGGCCTGTTCCGGCATCCATTTCTTCATCGGTCGTCCGACGCCTCTTCTCCCATCGGGTTTGTAGTGGCAAGCTTGAATTGGAAGTCTATTTGCTGGCATACGAAGTAGATGGCTGGACGACAGTCTTCTCTACTTTTCTTCAATATTTGCAATGAAGACTCTACATTCAGTTCGGTTCTCATTACTTCGTTTCTTTTTCTTATGTAGTCCAACTTAGTGTAACCTTTGACTGCTCGAAGGAACCTCATTTCGGCTGCTTGGATTTCATTGTTAATTATTATAAATATGAGAGTGTCAATTTTACTGTTCATCATAAATGGCTTCTTCTCATTTTTATATCCTCATCATAAAAAAATATTGGGGAACCGAGCTTCGCTCGTTATTTTTATTTATTGATAAACAGAACACAATTCTCTAAAATGATCGTGTTTTTATTCCACAGCTGGCTGTCCTATTCCACATACGTCATCTTATGAATTTCGGAGATGCGATATTTTGATTTTTCACATACTCACTCGCTCACTCACTTTTTCACTACCACAGCTGTTTCAGCCAAGGTTGAATTATCCTTTTAATGTCGTTCAGCGAGTTTTCTCAAGGTTGAGACCTAGTGCAATCGAATCTTTATACCATAAACCTACTATGTTTCAAATTTCGTAAAAATCGTTAGAGTCGTTTTCGAGATCCGTTGAACATAAATATCCAGATATAAATAAATATAAATAACCAGATATTAAAATACAGAAATTGCTCGCTTAATATAATAGGATAATCCCACCGCTTTGCACATAATTATAGTTACAAAGCACTAGAAAAAATTATCCCCATTTCTCTGAGTGGGCCATTCTATCAATTTTATTAAAATTTTCTCTCTAAATTCATGAACTTTTCCTTGTTAATTATTATTACTATAAGAGTGTCAATTTTTCTGTTACCCATCAATGGCTTCTTCTAATTTTTATATCCCCATCATTGATAATTAGTAGAATTTGTATGTTCATTACTTCAATACAGTAGTCAGTTATTTTGCCTTTTATTGGTGGAGAGCCCCTTAAGAGGTGGAATTCACCTGATGTTTATATTTTGGCCGTCAATAGGTCACAAGACCAAATTTTTACCGTGGCCGCCAGTATGATCTCATTTATAGGCATGAAAAATGCATGGTTTTTCTTTCAAGGGTATTAAAAATTTTTCCTCTCAGCCTATTATATTCATACTCTTACAATCCTATCAACCAACCAGGATGCGAAAAACAGAAGATTTTCTTACCAAAATCAAGATCTCGACATCGCAAATTGTATTCATACCTGTGAAAGAAACAGAAACTTTATTAATTTATTTATTGACTCACATGCGATTATGTAAAAATAAACAAATAGAAACATGAATATGACCTCCTTACACAACTCAACTACTGCCCTCTTACTTGAATTTTTCATCATCAAAAACCAATCATTGAAAATCAGTGGCTATTAAGCTGGGTTTACACCAAAGTTATTAACAAAATGTTAATAACTTAATCCTTTTAGATTCTATTTGATTGAACGGAACTTAACAAACACATATGTTAATCATGTGTATGATAAGTTATGTTCAATCTAAGAGAATCTATCAGGATTAAGTTATCAACATTTTGTTAATAACTTTGGTGTAAACGCAGCTTTATTTTCTCTAGTAAATTCAGAGTCATAGTATAAACTTGCTATTTGAAATATATGAACTTATGAACTTGCTATAATTATGAAACAGGCACCTGGAGAATATTTTCTCTCCAAATTTACTAACTTATCAATACGCAAAATCATAGGTAAATCATGCAAACTCCATTCGAAAGCTCAAGATAACAGGTATATTCGGGTTTAATAGATGAGATCATGGAAAAATATAAAATACTAGTAGTTTTGTGAACAGTAGACCTCTCGCAGTATTCTCATCTGTGTAATCACTTGTCAGCTGATTTATGATGAATAATTCTATAGTCTGATTTTTACTCTAATGTTGGCGTATGAGGGAGGCTTCTTTCTCCTTTTATATCAACCTTGAAATGCAAAATTTCCAAAAACCATGTATATACGTTGACGCGCAATCAAAAAAGGAACATACCTGTCAAATTTCATGAAATTCTATTACCGCGTTTCACCGTAAATGCGCAACATATAAACCCTATTATATTAAGCGAGCAATTTCTGTATTTATATATCTACTTATTTTCATATCTGGTTATTTCTATATCTGGTTATTTTTATATGTGGTTTTTTTCATATCTGGCTATTTTTATAACTGGTTATTTATGTTTTACGGATATCGAAAACGGCTCTAACGGTTTGCACGAAATTTGGAACATGGTTTATGATATAAAGATTCGATTGCACTAGGTCTCATTCTTTGGAAAACTCGCTGAACGACATTAAAAGGATAATTCATTCTTGGAAAACAGATGATAATTTCGTCGTCTCTCGATAACAGAAGATGCGGGAGAGGGACATAATTATTTCCAGCTGTGTAATCATAATCAATCATCGAGAAATTTTATCTAGGTAGACAATTTAATCGATTTCATCAACATAATCTGATTTGTTGATATGACATGATAATCCTCCTAAATTAGAGAATATCATCATTTTCAAAGTTGATCATTATTTGACAATTTCAAGTGATTAGTGAGTGTTATTTTGTTATTCAATTTGGTTTGTATATAATCTAAATTATAATTTTTGTTTTCAAATGTTTGAACAGAAAATTGAACCTAAATTCGAGTGTATGGAACATAACCTACTTTCTAGACTATTTATAGAGTATAAATCGAAATTCGGGGAAGAAACAGTTTTGGGCTGTGCCTGTTAGTCCTTCCCCAATAATTTTAAAGAATTGTGTTCGGTTTATCAAAAGTCAATAAATAAATAACGAGCGAAGCTCGGTGCCCTGATATTTAGGTCTAATCAGCAGAGCCTTCTCACTTTTTTATTTTGCTTGGTTTAATTTTCAGATTCCTTCCCGTACTTTAACCTATAACCATCCAACTTCTCATGATTTATTTGCTCCGATTCAAAATGGCGGTCGTTCTCTACATAATAACCTCACCACTGATTATAATAGTCCTCATACTATCACGTGTTACACATTATCACGTGATTAATTGCGGTTGCGGTCTGTATACGGTGCATTATCATCATCATCATCATCATCATCGAAATCATCATCAATAATGACGGAGGGGTCGTGACCTTCACCCCCCCCCCCATATCATCATCGCACCAAACATATCTTCGTATAGTGAGGTTCACGCTATAATGGCAGAGGAGAAGGATACAGGAACAGCGTTGCCGATTCTCTGCCTTGCCACTGCCTTCTATAGAGGATAGCTAATACCGGTATATCTGATGTGATATCAACTGTTCATTCTTGTTTAAAATTATCAATATTATTCTATTCATGAACATAATATTTTTTTCAATGATTAAATAATAAATGATCATAAATAAGATTAAATCTATATATAAAAGCGAAATGGCACTCACTCGCTGACTGACTGACTGACTCACTCACTCGCAGAACTGAAAATCTACCGGACCAAAAACTTTCAAATTTGGTAGGTATGATCAGTTGGCCCTTTAGAGGCGCACTAAGAAATCTTTTGGCAATATTTCAACTCTAAGGGTGGTTTTTGAGGGTTTAAAGTTCGTCTTTTAGCATTTATATTCTTATTCTCTTAATTATAATTGAAAAATGTCCATACCATATGTTAATATAGAACTATAATCTAGAGTGTACCTCTCCGAAACAGTTGTTAACTGGTAACTAAATTAATAATTTTGTCAGGTTGGCATTAAGTTGAGTTGACTTTGTTGGGTTGGCACCAAGTTGAAGATTGAAATGCATTTATCGCGGAAAAATTGATTGGCCATGCTACTTCAATAAGAGCTACTCGCTTCGCTCGCCATATCGGTTTAGTCAGAAGTTTAGTCTGGACCCCCCGACTAGATCGTCCTAACATGATAAAAATGCTCAAATGAAAAATGCCTGCTGATCTCATTCTCAGACGATCCAGTCGGGGGTCCAGGGGGCGGAGCCCCCTGGCTAGACGGATATGGCGAGCGAAGCGAGCCTGACGTCTAGTATTTTATATTTTTTCATTGTTAAAGAACGATATGGCAACGTTGCAGAGCTGAAAAAAAGATGGCGCTCTCTGCTTTGTCGACTGATGGATAAGGATAGCAGCACCAATGTTAATTGAATACTGCCATTATAACGTGGTCCTCACTATAACATATTGTATAAATCAAATATTGTGAGGTCTCCCGTGATGCATAGATTGATTGGGAGTAGAATGTATTCATCTATATATTCTATTATCTATTAAATGTTATATGGGATTGTTGTATAGTTGCTTTTTTGTGTGTGGTGGGTTTGCTCTATGTTATAATGTTTACTATATATTAGATATTATCACAAACAGAAAATCGTCCGTAAAGTAAAGTAAATTCGTATGGCTTTAGTTGGTCCCACCTCGCCTGAATGTATAATTTGACACAAAAAAGAATGCCACATCAAAGAATGTAAGTGTTTTTTCTCTTTGAAGTTTTATGAAATACGATAGTATCTATAAGTATAAGTATAATTTAAGTCGTCAATGGGCCTTACAACTGTTATACTTCAGCCGGGACTACAATTTAATGTGCCCATCCGATAACATGTAATCAATCTTCATTAATCTATTGATACAATCATCCACTTCATGGATTTATATAACCATGAGTCAAACTTTCCTTGTTCTTGAAAATCCAGAACAGTCAGAAATAAATCGTCCGTGATAATAAATGATACACAACTTTGAAATTTGCAACTTGAGACAATAAGAAATGATACAAAATATTGAAGTTTGCAACATGAGACAATAAGGAATGATACACAACAGTGAAGTTTGCAACAAAAAAATAAGAAATGTTACACAACTTTGAAGTTTGCAACATGAAACAATAATAAATGATACACAATATTGAAGTTTGCAACATGAGACAATTCGAAATGATACACAACATTGAAGTTTGCAACAAATAAAATAAGAAATGTTACACAACTTTGAAGTTTGCAACATGGAGCAATAATGAATGATACACAACATTGAAATTTGCAACAAAAAACAATAAGAAATGATACACAACATTGAAGTTTGCAACATGAGACAATGAGAAATGATACATAACATTGAAGTTTGCAACAAAAAGCAATAAGAAATGATACACAACATTGAAATTTGCAACAAGAGACAATCAGAAATGATACACAAGATTGAAGTTTGCAACAAAAAACAATAATAAATGATACACTACATTGAAATTTGCAACATAAAACACTAGTTCCTGGCTAAGATCTGGACCAATGTTACGCCGTAAGCTTGAGTTCACGTTCACACCTATAGTGAGGTCCACGTTATAATGACAGTATTTGATCAACTTTGGTTTTGCTATACTTGTCTATCATTCGACAAAGCCGGTGGTACTATCCTTTTCTAGGTTCACAACGATGCCAATTATGTTTTTGACAGTGTAGAAATATAATTAATTGATGCAGAGAATCGGCATCGCTATTCTCCTATTTTTATCCACTGCCATTATAAAGTGGACCTCACTATACCAGTTGCCGTATAAGTTATGGGCCTAGCGTTTTAGGCGAGATCGAAAGTTAAGAACCTCTTCCGTCCATAGGGTGCTTAGTGCTCAGTGCTTAATGCTTAGCAAGGTTGCTTAGTGCAGTATTTCATGAGCAGATAGCTGGCCGGCACAAAGCAATAAAGAGTGGCTGTTGAAATTTAGAGGCCCAAGTCTTCCATTGCAGCTTCTCTCTGTAATGTTCGCTGGTAAACTGAAGATCGTTATTTCTCAGCTGATGAGAGTGAGCTGCTCTGAATAAGCGTGAAAGAACGGACAAAGAGGAGAGAGTGAGGAGAGGAGAAGGGAGAGGATAGGATGGGATGGCAATGGTAGGAGGAAGGGAGGAAGGAAGGAAGATAGGTGAGAAGGATGTGAGGAAGCGGAATATGGAGAGAAGAGAGAGGATAGGATAGGAAGGATAGGAGGAAGGAAGGAAGGAGGATATGAGGAAAGGATATGAGAAAAGCGGAATATGGAGAGGAAAAAAATAGGATAGGATGGGATTGATTGATTGATTGATTGATTGAGTACTTTATTTATGTAGATTACAATATATACTGGCTTATACACTTATATACAATAGCTTACAATACAGCAAAATTATAGATGAATTTACATAATATAGACTAAGAAAATAATTATTGAACTGTATATGATATGGAAAAGCAATTTGTAATATAATAACTATAGATAATAATCATATTGTTATGCATCTACATAAATTGGCGGAGCTTTGGACATATCAATGTCCATTCTTCGGAAAGAATATTAAAAATATCCTCCTCACTAACTCTCTACCAAAATAGGAGGAAGGATGTGAGAAAGCGTAATATGGAGAGAAGAAAGAGGATAGTATGAGAAGGATAGGAGGAAGGAAGGAAGAAAAGAGTATATGAGAGAGCGTAACATGTAGAGAAGAAAGAGGATAGGATGGGAAGGATAGGAGGAAGGTAGGGAGAAAGCGGGATATGGAGAGAAGAAAGATGATAGGATGGGATGGATAGAAGGAAGGAAGGGAGGAGGATAGGAAAAAAAGATGTGGGGAGAACGGAATATGGAGAGAAAGAAGAGGATAGGATGGGAAGGATAGGAGAGAGGAAGGAAGGAGGATATGTGAAAGCGTAATATGTAGAGAAGAAGGAGGATAGGATGAGAGGGATAGGATGAAGGGTGAGTATGAGGCGAGGAGGAAATGATGTGGAGAAGAGGAATATGTATGAAGTTGTTTTTCTTCCACTTTTCGAAAGTGAGAGAAGGGAGAGAAAATGAAGAATAAGGATGAAGTAGTGATCTACTCATCGAAAATGCAACTTTTGAATTTAGATCTTGCATCACGTTCTCTTGGAAAAGCCATCTCTGATTGGTTCTCGTGAAATCTATCACGGTTAAAATAAAACCGGCTTCTGTGCAATGTCTTGCAAAATTGTCACAACATTGGATCTGATTTAAAATTTCCTGATTTGGTTTATTAGTCGAATCTTAGTTCTCGTTTCTCCTGCATGGGGAAACAGATAGAATAACGAAGTAATGTTTAGGATAGAGAGAGAAGAAGAAATAGAGGGAGGAGAAGAAGAAGAAGAAGAAGAAGAAGAAGAAGAAGAAGAAGAAGAAGAAGAAGAAGAAGAAGAAGAAGAAGAAAAGAGAAGAAGAAGAAACGTAGAAGAAGAAGTGGAAGAAGAGGAGGAGAAGAAGAAAAAGGAGAAGAGAGAGAAAAGAAGAAGTAGAAGAAGAACAACAACAACAAACTTATGATTCAAATTAGCGAAATGAAACTGTTTTCCAAGTTGTCCTATCTAATGACTAATTCAGGTTATAAAGTTGGTTACAATATTATTTATCAGTTCTACTTGTTGAAAAAAAACACTAATGAGAGATCAAGATCGTAAACATAGTTACAAAATTCGCTCTAGAGTGCTTTATAATGAGTCCACTAGATAGTAAATGAGAACTATGTTGTTACAGTGACTTAATTGATTGTAATGTGGTTAGACTTTCGGCTATTACGCCATAATTAGGCTCAGATAGTGTGGTCTGATTTGGGTGATCTACATTGTACAAAACACCTTATTGACCTCAAGACCTGAACCATTTTTAGACCTAACTTTTATACATGAACTATACAATAATGATTAGTTAAGGCTGTGTGCAAAGGCTAAAAATGAACTTTTTACTCGATTCAAAGTTTTTCGATATCATCAAGCTATCAAAATTAAAAAGTTTTCTCAGGAAAACATTTTTTCTGATCATTACTTTTTGAGATATGAGCGCCTGAAGTTTGAATTTTTGGGACAGAACATTTCAAATTCGGTAAGATATAAATCCATGAGATCTAGAGGATGGATTCTTCATGGTATTGTTGATCTAGTAAAATAAAAATTTTCTGAGAATATCAATGTTCGAAAAAGTTATTCAATTGACCAAAAATAGCTCAACTGAAAGTTATTTTATGTTGTTATTTGTAGTAAATTGAATAACTATCATAAAAATTGATATTTTCAGAAAAATTTTATTTTACTATAGATCAACAATACCATGAAGAATCTATCCTCCAAATCTCATGGATTTATCTCTTACTGAATTTGAAATGTTCTGTCCCAAAAATTGATACTTCAGGCGCTCATATCTCAAAAAGTAATGATCAGAAAAAAATGTTTTCCTGACAAAACTTTTTCATTTTGATAGCTTAATGATATTCAAATCGAAAAAGTTTGGAAAATATCACGAGTAGAGAATTTATTTTTAGCCTTTGCTCAGCCTTAATTTTCAGAGTTCTTCCAAAAGAGAGTCCTCAGATGCACTTCGGTATAATTATTTACAAACGGAATCAGAAAATTTCCTTAAAATGTGCAATTCCTCCATGGCTTCTTCATAGTCCACCATTCTCATTTATTTTGATGGAAATTCTATAAATTTTTTCTTCCTACACTAAAATTGGTTACAGATCTTTGTACAATAGGAGATTCTTCACTGGCAAGTAGACAGGATATGAGATTAATATATTTTGACGAAAAATCTCAAGAATTAGAGTAAAATAGTGGAATTCTGGAGAAATGGTAAGGAGTAGTTGACTGGAGAGGTTTACAAAGATAGGCGCCTCACTCTCCCTAGAGGGTAGTCACTGTGTCGAATGGTGCCTTGTTCCTGATGGCTAATTTCATCCCTGCTTCACCCTTTCCTTTTTTTTATCTTCTTAACCTCCTTCTCTTTCTCCATTTTCTCGTCCACCTTATCCTCAATCTACTCTCACTCCTCATCCTCCCCTTCTCCTGTTTCTTTTCTTCCTCATCAGCCTACCACGCTTCCATCTCATTCTCCTTTTCTATCTCTAGTCCCCTAGGTTTCTACATTCTCTTCAGAGTCATCTCGACCTACTATGACTCTTCCTCATAGTTTTCTCCTCCTTCTCCTTCTCCTCTACCTTTCTCCCATCCTTCTCCTTCTCATACAGTATCCTATTCTTCTCCCTCTTCTCCACCCCATTCTCATTCTTCTTCAGCACCCCTCTTTCAAGTTCCTTCATTTTCCACGATCTATACTACTACTCTTTCTCCACGTTCGTTCTTTCCGTTGTCATTCTCCTGCTTCTTCTCCTCCTTCCACTTCTCCTCCTTCTCCACATTTTCTTCCTCCTTCAGTATCTAATCCTCCTTTTTCTTCTCCAACCCATTCTCATTCTCCTACAGCTCTCCTATTCCAAGTTCCTCCATTCTCTTCGATCACTATTACTACTCTTTCTCCACGTTTGTTCTTTCCGTTTTGTCTTTCTCCTGCTCCTTCTCCTTCTTCCCCTCTCCACATTTTCTTTCTCCTTCAGTATCTAATCCTTTTTTTTCTTCTCCACCTCATTCTCATTCTTCTTCAGCTCTCTTCTTTCAAGTTCCTTCATATTCTTCGATCTATATTACTACTCTTTGCCCACGTTGTTCTTTCCGCTGTCTTTCTCCTGTTCCTTCTCCTTCTTTCCCTTCTCTTCCTCCCAACATTTTCTTTCTCCTTCAGTATCAAATCCTCCTTTTTCTTCTCCAACCTATTCTCATTCTTCTTCAGCTCCCCTCTTTCAAGTTCCTTCATTTTATTTGATCTATTACAACTCTTTCTCCACGTTCGTCTTTGTCTTTCTCCTGCTCCTTCCCCTTCTCCTCCTTCTCCACATTTTCTTTCTCCTCCAGTATCTAATCCTCCTTTTTCTTCTCCAACCCATTCTCATTCTTCTTCAGCTCCCCTCTTTCAAGTTCCTCCATATTCTTCGATCTATATTACTACTCTTTGTCCAAGTTCGTTCTTTCCGTTTTGTCTTTCTTCTGCTCCTTCTCCTTCCCCTACTACTCCTTCTCCACATTTTCTTTCTCCTACATTATCTGATCCTCCTTTTTCTTCTCCACCTCATTCTCATT
The DNA here is from genome assembly GCF_014356525.2 of Nilaparvata lugens. Lineage (NCBI taxonomy): Eukaryota > Metazoa > Arthropoda > Insecta > Hemiptera > Delphacidae > Nilaparvata > Nilaparvata lugens. The sequence continues at coordinate 18,278,543 of NC_052505.1, forward strand.
CTTCTCATTGAGCTCTCCTCTTTCAAGTTCCCGCATTTTCTTGAACGACTGTTCCTCCACTCATTCTTCAGACATTCTTCCCACTCATTGCCTTTCTCTTCCTCCTTCTCTATCTCCTCGTTCTTCTTCTCCTCCTCCACCATCCCCTCTTCTACCTTCTCCACCACCTCATACCCCTCCTCTTCCTACTTCACCACCCAAACCAACTTCTCTCCTCCAGGTTTGCCCATTTCCTTCCCACTTTCCTCGACCTACATCGACTCTTTCTTCTCGTTTGTTTTTCCTTATCCTCCTCCTCCTCCTACTCCATCTTCACCTCCTTCTTCACCCTCTCCTCATCAACCTCCCACTATCGACTTCCCCCTCTCTTGCACCCGTTTCCCTCCCTTTTCAACCCCTCATTGACCGCACGGATGCAGCAACTATCTGAGGCCCACTTTTGAAACTCCCAGTCAAAGTCTTATCGCATGTGTAGGTCGTTTCACGATAACAAGTTTGTTCTGGCGACAAACATTCTCTCTCTTCTTCTTCTTCTTCTTCTTCTTCTTCTCCTTCTTCTTCTTCTTCATCTTCTTCTTTCCCTGGTTTTCATCTCCTCTGCTCGAAGTACCTGCCGTTTGCCGCTACTCTGTTTGTACACTATCAACTTGTTCAAGTTTTTGCTGTGCTTGTATGTACAAAGTGTCCCAAAAAGTGTGATCTTATTATCAGTTGTAATATTCTACAAACAGGAATTATTATCAATGAATACATGCAGATTCTTCCTTAACAATTGATGCTTTCTTGCTCACTTTTACCGAGCTTCGCTCTGGAGAACAAAATCATGAACAATTTATAACGAAAGAAGAAATTATAATAACATTCATAGTTCATACAGAAATGTTCTATCTAATCACAGTAAATTGAGATTATTTCCCAGAGGATCCAAAAATTTCCCTCACAAAGGCCCGGTTGCAAAAAAGCCGGTTATATTTGAATCCTGATTAATTTCACGTGAACCAAATCTGAGAAGACCATTTCAAAGAGTTGGATCTACTGGAATTAATCAGGATTGGAAATAGCCCGGCTTTTTTGCAACCGACACTATGTACTTGATTGAATGATTACAAAAGTTCAACAGCTGAGTCATAATTTGGACACAGTCCCACACACATGAACTCGCTCATTCACTTCCATCATCAACAGACGACGAAATAATTATTATCAGCTGTTTTTCCAAGGATGAATAATAATTATCCTTTTCATGTCCTTCAGCGAGTTTTCCCAGATTAACCTAGTGCAAACGAATCTTTATATTATAAACCTACTACGTTCTGAATTTCGTGAGAATTAGAGCCGTTTTCGAGATCCGGTGAAATACAAACATATAAACATCCAAACATCTAAACATTAAACATCCAAACATATCTTCTTCTTCTTCTTCTTCTTCTTCTTCTTCTTCTTCTTCTTCTTCTTCTTCTTCTTCTTCTTCTTCTTCTTCTTCTTCTTCTTCTTCTTCTTCTTCTATATATATATAAAAGCGAAATGGCACTCACTCACTGACTGACTGACTCACTCGCAGAACTAAAAATCTACCGGACCAAAAACGTTCAAATTTGGTAGGTATGTTTAGTTGGCCCTTTAGAGGTGCACTAAGAAATCTTTTGGTGATATTTTAACTCTTAGGGTGGTTATTAAGGGTTTAAATTTCTTTTAGCATGTATATTCTTCTTATTCCAATATCTTAAAATTATAATTGAAATGTCCATACCATAAGTTAATATAGAACTATAATCTAGAGAGAGTACCTCTTCGAAACAGTTGTTCTGGTAACTAAATTGAAAATTTTGTCAGGTTGGCATTAAGTTGAGTTGACTTTGTTGGGTTGGCACAAAGTTGAAGATTGAAATGCATTTATCCAGGACCTCCTAAATACCAATTTATCCAGTTAGCCAAAATTAGCGTTTTCTCAGCTTTTCTGCGTTTCCTCACCTTTTTTAATAATTGATGGAAATATATTAAAAAAAATCAGTACACAGGTTTAGCTGAGGTGGAAGAATTTCGTTCGCCAAAGATACGCCGATATAGTAACAGGTATTGACATAATACGTTGAAATTCGGTACAGAGGTTCCGCTGAGGTCTACATGCAGGCGAGCGAAGCGAGCCCGCTGATTTCATTTTTGGATTATCCAGTCGGGGGTCCAGGGGACGGAGCCCCCTGGCTAGACGGATATGGCGAGCGAAGCGAGCCTGACGGCTAGTCATTTATATACTCAACACTAAATTATTACTATACCATGAACCATACTATACCAACTATCGAGATTCATTTCAAACTGTCAACATCTCTATCCAATCTCATAACTGCTACTAATTCGAGTAATGCTGCCAATACAAAGTGCATTTCACTAATAAAGTATACACTAATTCAATCTAGGGACCATGCCACATGCCAGACCTCGTTTGAAGAGCCGCCTAATCTGACCTGTCATTAGGCCCAAATTGCAGAATGCGTGCATTTCGAACAGCAGACTGTGCATTAGTGGCCCACCAGACCTATACTATAATAGAGATTCACTTTAAACAGTCAGCTTTAGTTGAATTTGGAGCTTTCAAGTTATACGTAATATATACTGACAGTTAAAGTGAACATCAGTTAGATGTGGACAGTCAGCATTAGTTGGATGTTAAGTATAGAGGTCAATCATAAGGAATTCTGACAGTTTGGAGTGGATTACACTAGTCAGACATGTGTGCTAAGTGACTGTCATTTCACTAAGACACTAAGTGAAATGCACTTTGAATTGTCAGCACTTCTTGAATAAGTAGCATTGATGATATCTGATAGAAATACTGAAAGTTTATAGTGAATCTCGATAGTTGGTATAGTATGGTTCATGGTATAGTAATAATTCAATGTTGAGTATATAAATGACTAGCCGTCTGGCTCGCTTCGCTCACCATATCCGTCTAGCCAAGGGGCTCCGCCCCCTGGACCCCAAGACTAGATCGTCCAAGAATGAGATCAGCAGGCTCGCTTCGCTCGCTTGCATTTTTCTTTTGACCATTCTTATCATATGTTAGGACGATCCAGTCGGGGGCCCAGACTAAACGTCTGGCTAAACGGATATGGCGAGCCTGACGGCTAGTAATATAATATTCCCAAAAATAGCTCTGATTGAAGTAGCAGTGCCCAATTAATTTTTCCGCGATAAATGCATTTCAATCTTCAACTTGGTGCCAACCTAACAAAGTCAACTCCACCTAATGCCAACCTGACAAAATTTTTAATTTAGTTACCAGAACAACTGTTTCGGAAAGGTACTCTCTCTAGATTATAGTTCTATATTAACATAAAATGGTACGGACATTTTCAATATTATAATATTTTAAGATATTGGAATAAGAAGAATATACATGCTAAAAGAACTTTAGAGTTAAAATATCGCCAAAAGATTTCTTAGTGCGACTCTAAAGGGCCAACTGATCATACCTACCAAATTTGAACGTTTTTGGTCCGGTAGATTTTTAGTTCTGCGAGTGAGTGAGTGAGTCAGTCAGTGAGTGAGAGCCATTTCGCTTTTATATATATAGATAGAAGATGGGTGTCCCAGTTTAGTCCACATAGAGATTTACTTCAATCAGAATTAGTTGGATGTGAAGCCTTAAGGTTAATCATAAGTTAATGTGACAGTATGAAGTGGATTACACTAGTGGGATATGTGCTAATTGACTGTCATTTCGACTGATAAAATATATTCATTTTAGTCAGAATCGAATCAATGTTAAGCATAAAGCTTATTCATTATGAATTCTGCCAGATAAATTGAATTTCACTAGTGAAACATGAACTAAGTGACTGTCATTTTGACTAATAAGAGATCTACTTTAGTCAGGATTAGTTGGATGTGAAGCCTTAAGGTTAATCATAAGTTATAGTGACAGTTTGAAGTGGATTACACTAGTGATACATGTGTTAAGTGTCTGTAATTTCTATAGATAATAATATTATGAGTCACTTTTTGTGTAGTTGAGAAGTTGATATTGTGGTAATTATTCATATTGAATGAAAAAGACTAAGAAATTGTCAAAAACCACAGATTTATTGATACTTAGAAAGACCGGTTTCGGTTATTACACCATTGTCAATCTTTGATAAACATTTAGAGATTGACAATGGTGTAATAACCGAAACCGGTTTTTCTAAGTATCAATAAATCTATGGTTTTTGACAATTTCTTAGTCTTTTTCATTCAATATTATGAGTCTAGTGTCGGACTAGCGGGAGGGTTGTCACGGATCACAGTGAGGTTCACGTTATACCTGCGATAATTGGGACTTGTGAGTGGGATTGTAGTCCTTATCTATGACTGACTAACAACGTTTAGTTCATCTATGTTGTATTGATAAAAATGAGAGTGACTTTCACAGTAAGATAAGCGAAATTGACAATAGCAAGAAGATCAATGTTTTCATTTTCTTAATTATTGTGGTTTGAAAATTGTTTCTTCCTTATGACATTCCAGTATCTATCTATATAAAACACCTCAGAAAAATCGACTTGAGTGCTCTTCTTATGAGAACTTGTAACGTTACTCTCATTTTCTTTTCTTTTCTAACCTATATTACCACCTATGTAATCAGGAGCTACCATATCATCTCCAAAGCCTTGAAAGCTCTCTTGGCGAATCCTCTATTTTTCCTGTCTGTTACCCTTTCTCCCCCTATCAATATTTTTCTGAGAAGGAGAAGGAGAAGAATACGGAGAAGGAGAAGGAGTAGAAGAAGAAGAGCACGCATACCTGGAAATCTAGCTCCATATCGAATCACTCGAGCAAGAAGAAGAACACTCAGTTGTAAGAAACGATTTTTATCGCTTTAAACGAATTTGAAGATCACTGAAAATTACATGGTAACCGATGCTCAGAATACTATAAAGATACTTTTGGAAATACTCGACAAGGTTTTATCACTTGGTGCATTCACTGGACCGATAAATTAGTGTACACGAAGCAAGGAGTGCATGAAGTAAATATTTTAAAGATTCCTACTGACTACAGACCGTTTTAGTTGTCGGAGTCGTGATTTGATGAATTTAAGGTTTCACCTTCAGTTGTTGGTATCCTGAGATGAATTTCAGGTTTCACTGTGGTGAGTATTGAAGAGTTTCAGAAATACTCGATTGCTGAGGATGATGTTCACAAGAGTTTTAGACTTGTGCTTGGTTAATGGAAAGCGTGATGATTGGAGATCAATCCAGGTGGGTTCTGAACCGTCGGGAAGTTATTTTTCAAACTCATACATATTATAGTGACTCCACGTTATAATGTCAGTATTTGGTAAAGCTGTGCAAAGGCTAAAAATAAACTTTTTACTGGTGATATTTTTTTAAGTTATTGAGATTTGTATATCATCAAGCTATCAAAATGAAAAAGTTTTCTCAGGAAACCATTTTTTTCCGATCATTACTTTTTGAGATATGAGTACCTAAAGTTCAATTTTTTGGGACAGACATTTCAAATTCGGTTAGAAATAAATTCATGAGATTCAGAAGATAAATTCTTCATGGTATTGTTGATTGAATAAAACAAAAAGTTCCTGAAAATATCAATTTTTGAGAAAGTTATTCAATTTACTGAAAATTACCAAAAATAACTTTTAGTTGAGTTATTTTCGGCAAATTGAATAACTTCCTCAAAAATTGATATTTTCAAGAAACATTTGTTTTATCCTATCACCAATACTTTCATCCTTCAAATCACATGGGTTTATCTCTTACCAAATTTGAAATGTTCTGTCCCAAAAATTTAAACTTTAGGTGCTCATATCTCAAAAAAAATGATCGGAAAAAAGTGTTTTCCTGAGAAAACTTTTCCATTTTTACTTTTCCTTGCCCTACTACCATAGGTAAGGAAAGTATTGCTTTCCAAAAAAAATTAAGGTACCCCAATTTCAAGTTTTCTATACGTTTCAATGTCCCCTGAGTCCAAAAACATGATTTTTGGGTGTTGGTCTGTGTGTGTGTGTGTTGTGTGTGTGGTGTGTGTGTGTGGTGTGTGTGTGTGTGGTGTGTGTGTGTGTGTGTGTGTGGTGTGTGTGTGTGTGTGTTGTGTGTGTGTGTGTGTGTGGTGTGGTGTGTGTGTGTGTGTGTGGTGGTGTGTGTGTGTGTGTGTGTGTGTGTGTGTGTGTGTGTGTGTGTGTGTTGTGTGTGTGGTGTGTGTGTGTGTGTGTGTGTGTGTGTGTTGTGTGTGTGTGTGTGTGTGTGTGTGTGTGTGTGTGTGTGTGTGTGTGGTGTGTGTGTGTGTGTGTGTGTATGTGTGTATGTGTGTATATCTGTGAACACGATAACTCCATTCCTAATAAACCGATTGACTAGAAATTGTAAACTTGAGGTCCTTATACCATGAGGACCCGACAATAAGAAATTCAATAAAATTCAATTCAAGATGGCGGAAAAAATGGCGGATAATTACTAAAAAACCATGTTTTTCACGATTTTCTCAAAAACGGCTCTAACGATTTTCTTTAAATTTCGACCATGCATAGCTATTTATAAGCCCCTATCAACTGACATTAGTCTCATTTCTGGAAAAATTGCAGGAGCTGCGTAATATTCTCGAGAAAAATGGCGGATAATTACTAAAAAGCCATGTTTTTCACGGTTTTCTCGAGAACGGCTCTAACGATTTTCTTCAAATTTATACCATGGATAGCTATTTATAAGCCCTATCAACTGACATGAGTCTCATTCCCAGGGAAATTGCAGGAGCTGCGTAATATTCTCAAGAGAAATGGCGAATAATTACTGAAAAACCATGTTTTTCACATTTTCTCAAAAAATTACTCGACTGATTTATTTCAAATTCATCCTCTGTATAGTTATTTATCAGCTCCATCAACTGGCATGAGTCTCCTTTCTGGGAAACTAATGGGGGGTTCACCCCATCCTTGAGAAATGGACTTTGTAACCTCCTTCTCGTGCATGAGGTAGGTAGGTAGAGCAGTCTATAAAAATAACACATAGTCGAGATATTTCATCTGTAGAACAGCTGTTTTGACGACTTTTAAAAAATCATCGGATTTCACAATTTACACAAAGGAAAAAGTACTCTGAAAACAATTATATACACACATATACAGTAGTCTGATCGTAGTTTCAAATAACTATGTTGCCGCCAATCGTCATTATGTTATTTCTCTAAATTATTGTCGTTTTAGAATGAGGCTCCCAGTTCAATGAGTAAGGAATGTTGTGTGAGTGTACCACACCAGATTTTTAGCTTGATGATATACAAATCAAAAAACTTTTGAAAATAACTAGTAGAAAGTTTATTATTAGTCTTTGCACAGTCTTAACATCGGTGGTTCAATCCTTCCCATTTTCAGAAAGTTTATTTTTAGCCTTTGCACAGCCTTAACATTGGTGGTTCTATCCTTCCCATTTTTTGACAAAGAAGGTAGCGCAATCCAATTCTAGCTCCGCAACGTTGCCGGATAGTTTTTCTACAATGTGAATATACTATCAATCAATGATTTAAATGATACTATATACTATGATTGAATTGATAAAATACAATGAAATGTGTATTCCCAATTGAATCAATTATTCCTATCAGTTTATTTCCAAATAACATTGACAGAAAAATCACTGAAAGAGACGATATAGCTGACCAATTGAACGAAGTTTCACACGTAACACCTCCTCAATAGAGTTGCTAGATGATTCATCTTCAAGTCTAAAAACCCTAAAGAATTCTATAGTTATTCATCTTTATTAAAACAGAATTGATTTTCCAATTTCCAGTGTAACAGTTAACATTGTGATGATAAATATAGAGTTGCTCAAAGAATAATTTTCATCTCTAGAAACCCTGAAGAGTTCTATAGTTATTCATCTTTATTAAAAAAGAATTGATTTCTAATTTCAAGTGTAACACCTAACATTGTGATGATAAATATAGAGTTGCTCAATGAATCAATTCCATCTCTAAAACCCCTCAAGAATTCTATAGTTGTTATTCATCTATATTGAAAAAAAATAATTTCTAATTTCTAGTGTAAAACTTAACATAGTGACGATAAATATAGAATTGCTAATGAATCATTTTCATCTCTGAAAACAGCTAAAGAATTCCATAGTTATTCATCTTTATTAAAACAAAATTCATTCTCTAATTCCCAGTGTAACAGAGAACATTGTGATGATAAATATAGAGTTGCTCAATGAATCATTTTCATCTCTGTAAACCCTGAAGAATTCCATAGTTATTCATCTTTATCAAAACAGGATTTGATTTTCTAATTTCCAGTGTAACAATATTGATAAATTATTCTGAGTTATCAGCCTGTCAGCTTTCCTCATATATGAAACCAATGCTTCAAGCTCAACCAATCCTGACACTTCCAATTAAGCTACCTATAAGCTACCTTTCAGCTCAGCCCGTCACCGTGAGAGGGTTGATGTGTTGAAACGCAATTAAACAGCTTGTAATTATTGCATAGCTTCCACCTCAACCTGATGGTGAGGGGGGGGGGGGTTTGGTTAGTGGCTAAGTTGGGGTTTTAGAGCAATGCGTGGGGGGGAAGAATGTGACACGATGTATAAATCATAGAGATAGGTTGGCAGGTGAGAGACAGAACTAGAGAGATTGATTGAGTACTTTATTTATGTAGATTACAATATATATACTGGCTTATACACTTATATACAATAGCTTACAATACAGCAAACTTATAGATGATTCTACATAGTATAGACTAAGAAAATAATTATTGAACTGTGTATGTTATGAGAAAGCAATTTGTAATAACTATAGATAATATTGTTATGCATATACATAATTTGGCGGAGCTTTGGTCCATTCTTCGGAAAGAATATTCGAAGTATCCTTCCCACTAACTCTCTACCAAAAGCGAGAGAGAGTGAGAGAGAGAATTAGAAAAAGGTTGAGCGTGAGAGAGTAATAATTGAGTGAGAGTGTCCAGTGTCAGACTGAAGAAACGACAGATTATATACTTATTATTAAATAAAAATACTAAGAAATTGTCAAAAACCACAGATTCATTGATACTTAGAGAGTATCTAAGTCTTGATAAAGTTCCTAAGCATCAATAAGTCTGTGGTTTTTGACAATTTATTGGTATTTTTATTTAATATAAATAATTAACACAATATCAACTTCTCAACTACACATAAAATATATTTATTATTTCATCTAATGATGATCTGAATTTTATATAGTACTAGTCTACATCAATGAATTTTACAGAGTACGTATATCAACTAAGGAATGTGTAGATGAAATGAAATCTGATATTTGAACAAATAATATTTATTCATTTAGCCAATACATTTATACAAAACTAGCCGTCTGGCTCGCTTCGCTCGCCATATCCGTCTAGGAAGGGGGCTCCGCCCCCTGGACCCCCGACTGGATCGTTCTAACACAACATTATCAAACTTGAATTTTAAAAAAACACTTTTGAAGTGAAAATGCACTTACAATGGTAGTGACGATCGTTTCGACCTGTTGTTGGTCATCAGAATGTCAGTGCATTTTCACTCCAAAAGTGTTTTTTAAAATTCAAGCTAAATTTTAACTGTGAAAAAGTATGGATATACAACAGAGTACAACATTATTACACCCTAGCTGAGCTTCTGTACTAAATTTGAACAATTTCTGTTAATTTGTTCTCGACAAATCTTAGAAAAAGCGAAAAAACGCTAATTTTGGTCGTATCTTTGACGTTATTGCAAATTCTTTCTAACACAACATGATTACACCCTAGCTGAGCTTCTGTACTAAATTTGAACATTTTCTGTTCAGTTGTTCTCGATAAAGCTGAGAAAACGCTAAAAAAAACACTGGAAAAACGCAGATTTTGGGCGTATCTTTGAATTTTTTTCCAAATCCGTTTTTAGTGCGCCTCTAAAGGGCCAACTGAACATACCTACCAAATTTGAACGTTTTTGGTCCGGTAGATTTTTAGTTCTACGAGTGAGTGAGTGAGTCAGTGAGTCAGTCAGTCAGTCAATCAGTGAGTGCCATTTCGCTTTTATATAGATAACAACAGATAGAGACTAACAACCCTACGTCAAAACAGCTTTGTATCAACATGAATTGTGCGGTTTTTGGGATTAGCAGATAACCAAAGCAGGTGTCTCACCATCTCACCAAACAGTATCTGACTCAATATATTTTTCTGCAATAATGAAATGGATAGTACATTATAACTCTTGAAACTTCAGAAGTTAATGTATTCTTATTCTATAAATATATTATTTAGTTGGATAGAAAAGGAGAGGCAGATAGAGAAAGACTGAGAGTGAGTGAGTGAGTATTGAGAGAGTGTGAGGGAGCAGACAGAGAAAGAGAACAAAAAGTTGAGGATACAAACAAGAAATATTGTGTGAGAGGAATCTTGATTGAGAGAGGAATAACAGATGTGAAGGAATGAGAGAGAGGATAACTGAGAAGAGAAAGAGAGTGAAATGAGAGAAAATGTTGTTGAGGCAGGTGTTCCGGTGTTATCCTGTAAGTCCTGAGGGACGCACCCCCTTTACACCCGGGAAATATTCTCTTCTTTTCGAGATGCTCCCGGAAATAATTTATTTTCCTCTTCCTAATCCTTATCCCGCAATCTGCTCTCCTCTTACTTCCCCTTCTTCCCCTTTTACTTAATCTCCAATTCATCATTCCACCCATATTCTTCTTTTTCCCACATTTGGCTTCATCTTCTTATTGTTTTGCTATTATGGAATATTCCTATTTTGCTTTTAATCCTACCATCTTCCCATAAATTTTCCAATTTTTGCTACTATCATGATTCATTACAGTGTTCAATACTAATTGAAAATTGAATAAAATGTATACAAGTCATCTATATATATATATATATATATATATAATATATATATATATATATATATATATATATATATATATATATATACTCACTCACTGACTGACTGACTGACTCACTCGTAGAACTAAAAATCTACCGGACCAAAAACGTTCAAATTTGGTAGGTATGTTTTGTTGGCCCTTTAGAGGCGCACTAAGAAATCTTTTGGCAATATTTTAACTCTAAGGGTGGTTTTTAAGGGTTTAAATTTCGTCTTTTAGCATGTATATTCTTCTTATTCTCTTAATTATAATTAGAAAATGTCCATACCATATGTTGATATAGAACTATAATCTAGAGAGAGTACCTCTTCGAAACAGTTGTTAACTGGTAACTAAATTAATAATTTTGTCAGGTTGGCATTAAGTTGAGTTGACTTTGTTAGGTTGGCACCAAGTTGAAGATTGCATTCATCGCGGAAAAATTGATTGGGCACTGCAACTTCAATCAGAGCTATTCCTGGGAATATTATATAACTAGCCGTCAGGCTCGCTTCGCTCGCCATATCCGTTTAGCCGGACGTTTAGTCTGGACCCCCGACTGGATCGTCCTAACATATGATGAAAATGCCCAAATGAAAAATGCAGGCGAGCAAAGCGAGCCTGCTGATCTCTCTCTTGGACGATCCAGTCGGGGGTCCGCCTATATTCGCCTGTCCGTCCTGGCTAGGCGGATATGGCGAGCGAACCGAGCCTGACGGCTAGTAAAATGTACACAAGTTTAGTCATACTTGACATATTTTATAGCTCATAAACATTTCATTCTGTAATCTCATTACAGCGTTATGCTGCATTTACACCAAAGTTATTAACAAAATGTTAATAACTTAATCCTTATAGATTCCATTAGATTGAACATAACTTATCATACACATGATGAACATATGTGTTTGTCAAGTTCCGTTCAATCTTATAGAATCTATTGAGATTGAGTTATCAACATTTTGTTAATAACTTTGGTGAAACCCCAGCTTTAGTGTGAATACTAATTGAACATTAAATTAAATGTACACAAGTGATATTTGTACAAACTTAATAACTCATTTTAACATTTGACCAAAAGTATTCACTGTTATCATTGATCTGAAATTATTAATTGATAGTAATTTGATTGTATGTGATAGATGTTGTATTATTTCTTCATAATTATAGAAATGAACCGATGATGTTGTCAATACCACTATTTCGAAAACAAATACCGGTATAGTGTAAACAACATCAACGTTTTATTATTCCAAATATCGGGGCACCGAGCTTCGCTCGTTAGTTTTATTTATTGATAAACAGAACACAATTATTCTCTAAAATGATCGTGCTTATATTTCACAGCTGACTATATGTCATCTTATGAATTTCGGGGATGCTATATTTTGATTTTTCACATACTCACTGGCTCACTCATTTTCTTACTATCCACAGCTGTTTCAGCCAAGGATGAATTATCCTTTTAATGTCGTTCAGCGAGTTTTCCCAAGGATAAGACCTAGTGCAATCGAATCTTCATATCATAAACCTACTATGTTCCAAATTTCGTGGAAATCGTTAAAGCCATTTTCGAGATCCGTTAAACATAAATAACCAGATATAAATACGGAAATTGCTCGCTTAATATAATAGGATATTTGATAAATATACACCTGTATAAAATAAAACGTTGTTGTTGTCAATACCACTATTTCGAAAACAAATATAGTGTTATTGACTACATTAACGTTTTATTCTTTCAATATTTGATAATACACCTGTAGATATTATAGGAGCAATAGTATCAATTTAGAATCTTTGACTCAAGTTAGTAAACGTAACATCCAACTCCAATTTTATTCAATTACTATTTTTTCAACTCTCACAGTTCCAGCCCAACTGATAAATTGTTTTTAAAAATATGGAACAAATCTCACACAAAATAAAATAAGCCCGCAAGCTCTAAAAGAATAAAATACATTTTTTATTTTTACCAGTTTTCAAAAATTGACCGCCGGTTATAAATTTCATTGTTCCCTGTTAGCTTGGCAGTATGACATTCAGACACCAGTGGAACTGTCATCGTAAAGTGGCCTTTAAACCAGAGCACAGTTCAGACATATATATTGGCATACATATATGTGTATAGTAGGCTGTACATAGATGAATAAATAAAGCTGAGCCCACACCTGTCTCACTTATATTTACGAGGCTTCCCAACCGTCCACCTTATTTTGACACCTCTGAATCGATGTATCGATATGGTAGGAGTGTATCGATAGTTGGGTATCGACAGCCGTTTATCGATTTTTATGTATCGACTATGTTTCAAGAATGTTACACCTCTTACATTAATGTCTAATTTAGTAGGATTTCGAATACAGTAAAACAGTTTTGATTAGTCCTTTCAAATCCTTGGTAATTTCAAATTCTAAGTCCTTTCAGCTTCTTGGTCTCTTCAGCTCCTTGGTCCTTTCATAATTGAGTAGATTCTGAGGAGATCAAAATTCGGGAGCTTTGAATTGAAGCTGTACTTTTTCACCAAATCAGAATGTAATTTAATTTTTGTGATACCTGGATACTGTTTGGGGATGAATTTTTTGCAATAAACTAATTTCAAATTTAAATGCAAAATTCTTCCAACGAACAACCTCAAGTCTCTAACAGGATCCACTTATCAAATTGAATAGTATCAATATATAACGTCTCGAAATAGTTCAGCGAACTAGAGAATTATTTATAACGCTATTTTGGAACGTTTATCTTTGTCTTATTTAAGTTTTCAAATTGGGTTTTTAGTAGGTTCATAAAAGTTCAAAATAACGTGTAATGAACTTCCAATGAACTAAACATGTCTTCCGAGTTTCAGTGGTTTTATTTCTAGTCAGGTATCTTTTTGACCCGGTTGTATGTAAACATACATATTTGACCGAGCAAAGTGAGGTCTAAGATTCAAGTCGACGGTTTGGCATTTCTCTTAATGTTTAAAAGTTTATGTTTAATCAGCTGTGCTAATAGTGAAGTGTTGTGTTTCTTTTCTGGCTCAAAATTTTGCAAAATTAATCAAAACTTTCCAATCTGTAGAGATTTAAGTGAAATATTTTTGTTTTAATCAGTTTTCGAATATCAAAATTCAAAATTTTTAGTTTAGTCTTTAGTTTTGAAGTGGAAATTGGACTTTTTGAAGTGAAAGTGAAATCTTAACCTTATTCTTTTTGAAACTTTTATTTGTTAAAATCTGGGAGAAGACAGTTTTGGGCTATGCCTGTTGTCTTCTCCCAATCATATTATATTCATTATAATTATGATCTGTAATGGCAATGGAATAAATAAATAAATTTACAGCGAAACGCGATAATAGATTTTCATGAAATTTGACAGGTATGTTCCTTTTTTAATTGCGCGTCGACGTATATACAAGGTTCAAGGAAATTTTGCATTCCAAGGATAATATAAAAGGAAAAAGGAGCCTCCTTCATATGCCAATATTAAAGTGAAAATCAGACTATAGAATCATTCATCATAAATCAGCTGACAAGTGATTACACAGATGTGTGGAGAAGCCAATCTATTGCTGTATTTCCATAAGGTCTATAGTTTCAATCAGGTACTTGTGGATGAGAATACTGCGTGAGGTCTACTGTTCATAGAACTACTAGTACAATTCCATACTTTAATATGAGATTAAATAGGTGTGTATTTGATGGTAACAATGTATCATTTGATCTGGTTGTATGAATACAATACATCATTACAATCTTTATCCTTTATTGATTCATACAATAAATACATCATCAAAATGATAGGGAGAGAAAAAATAGTGTAACCTTGTGCTATTCCTCTCCCAAATTTAGATAAGGTAACACATAGAACTAAATAGGTTGAGCCTAGTAGTTGTTCAGTTCACAAAATTACCAGTCCTTAATTATTATTTTCGCAACGTAGATTTTCACAACGTAGAGGGTTAAGTGTAAGATAGGGCCGACTGCGCTCTAACTTCGCCCTCCTAGGTGTAAAAATCTGGTGTGGCGCACTCACACAACTTTCCTTGATCATTTAACTGTAAGCCCCATTCTTAAAGGAGAATAATTTAGGGGAATAACATAATGACGATTGGTAGCAACATATTTGAAACTACGATCAGACTACTGTATATGTGTATTTATAAATTGTTTTCAGAATAATTTTTCCTTTGTGTAAATTGTGAAATTCGATGATATTTTTTAAAAGTCGACAAAACAGACGTTCTACAGATGAAATATCTCGAGTAGGCCTATGTGTCCTTTTTATTAACTGCTCCGCCTACCTACCTCATGCACGAGAAGGAGGTTACAAAGTCCATTTCTCAAGGATGGGGTGGACCTCATTAGTTTCCCAGAAAGAAGACTCAAGCTAGTTAATAGAGCTGATAAATAACATACAGAGTATGAGTTTGAAAAAAATCGGTGAAGTCATTTTTGAGAAAATCGTGAAAAACATGGTTTTAATATTACGGAGCTCCTGCAATTTTCCCAGAAATGAGACCCATGTCAGTCGATAAGGCTTATAAATAGCTATTCATGGCATGAATTTGAAGGAAATCGTTGGAGCCGTTTTCGAGAAAACTGTGAAAAACATGGTTTTTTAGTAATTATCCGCCATTTTTTCCGCCATCTTGAATTGAATTTTATTGAATTTCTTATTGTTGGATCATCATGATATAAGGACCTTAAGTTTAAAATTTCAAGTCAATCGGTTAATTAGGAATGGAGTTATCGTGTTCACAGACATACACACACACACCCACACACACAGACCTACACCCAAAAATCATGTTTTTGGACTCAGGGGACCTTGATACGTATAGAAAACTTGAAATTAGGGTACCTTAATTTTTTTGGAAAGCAATACTTTCCTTACCTATAGTAATAGGGCAAGGAAAGTAAAAATGAAGGCAGTCATTCTATTCTATTTTTAAATATAGATGCTTTAAAACCAAACATCACAATACAATACTATACTATGAGATATTAGTTGTATATTTGAGGATATTTTTTCCAAATTGCTTTGAAACCAACCATCACGATTCAATAGAACTGACCCTTACATCGATCACTTAATAATCGACATCCCACATTATATCGATATATCGACAGTCGACTCCCCACACATCGATGTATCGAAACCCACAAAGCCCTCAACATTGTTTCACAACACCGGCCAGACGAAAACAATAATAAAAAAGCTTCGACTTTGAATTTATTATGGCGAGCGTATAATAAAAAACACTTTCTCCTCAACTTTATTTATGCTCGATACATATTCATAATGAGTGTTTCCTTGTTAACAGGGTAATAGACATTCGTTCCGTGCCACAGTCAGATTCACTTGAATCTGTCAGCATCTTTTGAATTGAGACCATTGATGTTATTGATAAGGAATGCTGTCAGGTTGAATTGATTTCACAATATGTATTCTGATCTCCATTGGACAGTATCTATCATCGTAAAAAATCAGCCAGAGTGTGGGAGTATATCTGTAGATGTCTGAGTATTAGTATGTGGGACTTCATTGATTATATCTATGTATAGAACAGGATAATACCATTGATGAACGCATCTATTTCAAGTAGGCCTACACTTCTTTTTATTACAGCTCATGTGTGATACAATCTAGAATCTGTCGACGCTATCTAGCCTACTATGTTTGCCAAAAATGTATTTTTTCATACACTTTGAGAATTTACATATCCACTACTCAAGTACTAAATTCTTCCAATAATTGTTATTCTTATATGAAAATGCCAGCAGAAAGGATTCCCTTGAAGATTCTGAACTACCACCCGAAAGGAAAAAGAGATAAAGATAGACCTCGTAAAAGATGGCAATAGAATACAAAATATGTTATAGCTGCGAGAAAATTTTTAAATTCATTATACGAGGCATTTAATAGAAAGCAACATCGATATAATAGATAAATAATCAAGTTAGTTTTTACGAGAAGAGGTCAATGTATAGATCAAGAAAATGTAAAATGTGAATGTGTGAAATATTTTATATATCTGTTTAATAAATATATATCTAATGTATAGAAACTGTATAATGTAGGAAAATTCAATTTCAATTTTAGATTTACTGTATGATGTAATAGATTTTGACCTTTACTGTTGTGAGTCGGAACAGGCAAGAGCCTAAACCTTGAATGATAGGAGAAAAAAAGAAGATATGAAAATATGAATACAATTTGTAAATGATTTGTAATTGAATTGAAGATTCTAATATTTTTGGCAGATATAAAGATTTATGGTGAGTTCCCAGAGAATCTCGGCAAAGTGAGGATTTAATTCCCATATGTTCTAATCAGACTTTTCAAACTAACGTGGAATTTCTATTACAACTCATGGAAATCATATTTCCATTGCACCAGTCACTGACTCTGGTATTGGGAATCTGTCTTCATATTATATTCTGAGATGTATTTTGATAACCACGGCAGATAAAAATTCCCTATTTACTCCATTTGATTTATCAGCAAATTTCTTATCAAATCCAACCATTTAAAACTAGAGACTTTGATACATTCACAGAATATGTTGGAGCAAGGGAAAATCAGTATCTAGTCATACAGCTCATGTGTCAATATTATGACAAATATCAATTTGGGATCCTGGAGTGCTTTATAAGAGATAATATTCAAAGTTCACATATCAAAGTTCAAGGAACGCAATATTGCTTTTTCATGAGAGGCATATCTGTAGTCTGCGACATGTATAGTATTGAATTGTAATCGACCGAACGAAGTAATGTCTAAGATTCAAGTCGACGGTTTGGCATTTCTCTTAATGTTTAAATGTTTATAAGTTTATATATTTATATGTTGCGCATTTACGGCGAAGCGCAGTAATAGATTTTCATGAAATTTGACAGGTATGTTCCTTTTTAAATTGCGCGTCGACGTATATACAAGGTTTTTGAAAATTTCGCATTTCAAGGAGAATATAAAAGGAGAAAGGAGCCTCCTTCATACGCCAATATTAGAGTAAAAATCAGACTATAGAATTATTCATCATAAATCAGCTGACAAGTGATTACACAGATGTGTGGAGAAGCCAGTCTGTTACTGTATTTGTATAAGTTCTATAGTTTCAATCAAAGACATTAAAGAGGTATGCATCTTTAAGCTGGGTTTACACAAGTTATTAACAAAATTGTTATAACTCAATCCTTATAGATTCTATTAGATTGAACGGAAGTTGACAAACACATATGTTCATCATCAGGATTGAGTTATTAACATTTTTTAAAATAAATTTGTTCTAATCGCAGCTTTAAGGTCTTTGGTTTCAATATTTTGTTTTGCAGTCATTAGGTTAGCTTTAAGGTCTCTGGTTTATTAGCTTTAAGGTCTTTGGTTTCAATATTTTGTTTTGCAGTCATGGTATTATTATGCGTGCCCATCAGTATCAATATTCTCACATTCGGAAAAAACGAATTTAATAGATGAATAAAAATAAACAAATGAACTAAAATAATGCTGGAGAAATTATAATATTTTTGATTCTAAAAAATTAATTTTCATCAGATAGAAAGATCATCACGGAACTGGATGAAATACAAATTCCAACGTGAACTGAGTTTGTTAATATTTAAAACAGTTGACATCTGGTACTTGTGGATGAGAATACTGCTTGATGTCTACTGTTCACAGAACTACTAGTAGTTTTTGATATCATACCTATACAATAAAATTATAGTAGTCTACCTATATATTGAATTCAAATACTGTACGAATAATTTACTCTTTCTAACAATTTCAATCATATCAATCACATCACCTTCATCCTTTTCAAAACTATAAAACTATAAAACTATAAAACTATAAAACTATAAAACTATAAAACTATAAAACTATAAAACTATAAAACTATAGAACTATAAAACTATACTAACTTTACAAGACAAGTTTGTCTAGCCATTCCATTCATATTTATAAATATCAGACCTATTGCATTCAGAACTGCTATGAGTACGGTATATCTATATAGCCTGTTATATCTGTACAGACTCGTGCATTAGATAGATGGCAAGTGATTTTTCAACTAGATCCCAGTCAAGATAAGCGACGCGATTGAGGACCGTGATTGTATTGATGACCGGCAAGGCTTTGTCTAGTTGGCAGCCCTACCTTTATGCAGATTGTCAGGTGGGAGTTGGTTCATGATTCATGATTCATTCATTCATTCTTTCTCTGGTGCAACATTGTTTCTCAATCGATACCGACACTAACAATCCTGGTTGATCTTTATCGAACGTGATTTGATCGATTTTATTGTCTGATTCCAAAGAGCTTTGATGGATCGTTAACTAACTGATCGATAGATCACTATCGATTTTCTTTTGATTGATAATGATTTGCAATTACAAGATGTAGTCCTATGTTTTATAAGAACCATTGTACACTGAACACTACATAATTATATTCAACCAAATATCAATCAAGGCCTTTCAAATGGAACTACAGGAATCCTTCTAGTCTCCTTAAATCGTTTAGAAAATACTCATTCAAAAATGAAATTCTTCAAAGTAAAATCCTTCATCATAGCCTCTATCTATTCCAAGAGATATCCTTGAGAAATATCCTTAAGAAATTGACCATAATACCACTTTAACGATACATTTTTAACGATATTACAATGAAACGCAATTCGAAAGTACGATGATATAATATTGTATTGTATTTTGAATCGCAGGATTTTCAACAGTCAACAGTTCTTCCATGGAAAATGAAATCTTAGAATATCTTCAGTTTATAATATTGATAAAGGCTTGATGCATACAAAATAGTATACTCTCGTTATTCGACTTATATTGCAGTTTTTATCGTTATTTCGTTCAATGAAAATTTCGAAGTTTATTATTTGAAGAAATGATCTTTTCATTGCTAGTAATAATTGATTAGTTTATGGAACAGCATAGTTATTGTAACTATACCTGTAACATACATGTATACATAATATACCTGTAACATACCTGGATAAATAATTGAAAAACAATGAATTGAATAGTTGAAACTAGTTGTGTTGTGTTGAAATGAAAGGGTATCTGATAACTTGTATTGTGTTTCAATACTGAAGCATTTAGACTGGATAAATTATTATAATTAAATATATGAATCACTCATCATCTATCTCTTATTCACAATGTCACTCCTCATCCTCTCACACTTTTGTCTATCTTTATCTTACTTCACTCTCTCTCACTCTCTCTCTCCCGGTCGTGTGTTAATGGGAAGGATATTTTAAATCCTTATTAAAGAATCGACAATTATTTCTTGAAACACCGCCGATTTATGAAGTTACATTACAATTTGTAACCTATAACACTAATATTGAATGTATAAGGAGGCAGTTAATTTACATAGGTACTAAAATAATAAACCTCATTCCAAATCACTTTCTCATGGACAATAAGATCAGCGGAAAAATTAAACTGGATATAAAAAACTGGACATACAGTAATTTCTTCTTCCATTTCGAATTATGACTCGAGATTTCTGCTCCAGCATTGTTTATTCATTAGTTTTTCATTTTTCAGTGGACTCGCTTACCTTTATTTTGAGTACCTATTCCTCTGTTTTCTTCCTTCCCCCCATTTCACCATTCCCTTTTTTCCTCATTACTTCTGTTCTCTTCTTTGCCAGCCTATTACATGGGAAACCATAGTTGGCTAGGTATCTTCCTCTCTTTTTCTCTCTTCTCCAACACACCCAAACACAAAGCCCATGGTCTTTTATATTATTTGTAACATTTTATTGTGTTTTATTTGTTTCGTGATTCTTTGTAATTTTGTTTTGTCTTGTTTTGTGTGTTTTTAATTAATTGAAATTGAAATTAAATTGAATTTTATATTATCGTTATTCTAATTGCATTTAATCTTTATTCTCATTGATTCTATACTATGTAATAACTTGTATTGTGATTGTTTTCTCCTTTTAAGGAGATCCTCTCATCCTAAAGTATTCTCCTTCTATCTATACTTTGTGAAATTCGTTGAATAATTAGCATTATCGTAATTCAATGTAAATTAGTGTATAAGCCAGTAATTATTGTAACATACATAAATGAAGAAATCTAATCTAATCTAATCGCTCTCTCTCACTCTCTCTCTCTCTCTCTCTCTTTCTCTTTTTCTCTCACCAATCTCTGTCCATTCTCGCTTTCCCCGAAACACCCACATAAAATATTCTCACCGCTTCAATTTATAGGTCAACAGTGAACTGTGGCTTCTCTTATATGATGAACATTGCACCATTCAACTATTAAGCTGGTGTCACACCCTATAATACTCTCTCCTTTACTAAAACTCCATAATTCTGTACTCTATGTACTCTAAATCACTGTTATATCGTGGGCACCACATCACGATTAGACCACTAAGGGGAACATTAGACGCTTTCTATGGAACAATATTTTCCTTCTCCTTTTCCTTCTCTTTCTTCTACTTCCTTCTTTTTAATAATCTTCTTCCTCTTCTTCTTCTCCTTAAAATTCTTCTTTCACGTTAGTTTTTCCCGAGTTTTTCAGATCCTATTATATTAAGCGAGCAATTTCTGTATATATTTAAATATTTGTTTATTTATATGGTTATAAATTAATGTTCAACGGATCTCGAAAACGACTCTAACGATCTTCACGAGATTTGGAACATAGTAGGTTTATGATATAAAAATTCGATTGCTCTAGGTCTCATCCCTGGGATAACTCGCTCAAGGACATGAAAAGGATGATAATTGACCGAGTGAAGTGAGGTCCAAGATTCAAGTCGACTGTTTGGCATTTCTATTAATGTTTAAATGTTTGGATGTTTAAATGTTTATATGTTTATATGTTGCGCATTCACGGCGAAAAGCGGTAATAGATTTTCATGAAATTTGACAGGTATGTTCCTTTTTTGATTGCGCGTCGACGTATATACAAGATTTTTGGAAATTTTGCATTTCAAGTTACAATATTGTTGTTTTGCAACAAGGATAATATAAAATGAAAAAGGAGCCTCCTTCATACGCCAATATTAGAGTAAAAATCAGGCTATAGAATTATTCGTCATAAATCAGCTGACAAGTGATTACAGAGATGTGTGGAGAAGCCAGTCTATTGCTGTATTTCCATAAGGTCTATAGTTTCAATCAGGTACTTGTGGATGAGAATACTGCGTGAGGTCTACTGTTCACAGAACTACTAGTTATTGAGACTTTTATTAGAGAACATAATAGTGGACATGGATAAATCTTCACAATATACTGTACTTTCTTAATAGCCCTTCTCATTAGCTTGAAAGTTGTAGGCTATTCATGAGCGAGGTCTACTGTTCGCAGAACTACTAGTTATTATTCATACTTGGAAAAACAGATGATAGTTTCGTCGTCTGTCGAAAACAGATGATGCAAGTGCCTGTGTGGGAGAGAGACAGAATTATGTTCAGCTGTTGAATCAATCAGCTTATCTCACGAGAAATGTTAATCAAATCATTTTATCAAAATTTTTGGAGAGAAATAGTACAGGCTCAGCCTAGTTTTTCCTCCAATGTCATAATTGTATTATGATTATGATTAGCCTATAGAATCTGATTTGTTGACATGACATGGTATATATAATACTGAATTAGAGTATATCATAATTTTCAAAGTTAATCATTATTTTATAGTTTTAAGTGATTAGTGAGTGTTATTTTGTTATTCAATTTGGTTTGTAAACAATCTTAATTGGAACTTTCCTTTTTTCAAATGGTTGGACTGAAAATTGGTCATGAATTCAAGTGTATGGAACATAACCTACTTTTTGGTCTATTTATAGTGTATAAATTAAAATTCGGAGAAGAAACAGTTTTGGTATGTGACTGTTAGTCCTTCCCCAATCATTTTAAATAATTGTGTTTTGTTTATCAATAAATGAAAAACGAGCGATGATCGGTGCCCCTATATCAATACTGACACTACGAAATATATGAACTAAAAATCAATTTTTTATTTCCTATTGTTCGACATGCCAAATCCAACCATCAGTTGTTATGTCGAAATGAAAACATGTGGTAGAAATCACAGCAATAGTATATTTCGCACCTAGGGCCGAAAATTAGACTTTTCCGGCTCGAAATCGATTTTCAAGTCCGAGGGCGTAGGCCGAGGACTAGAAAAGATTGAGAGCCGGAAAAACATTTTTCGCCACACACAAAAATAAACAATATATTATATGAGAATAATTGTTTATTAAGCACTTCCGAAAGCAAAACTAGAAGGTCATTGCTCTAGCAAAACTGAGGTAATCTGAATATCATGAAATTGTCCAAGTATTTTTATTTTTTATTCTTATTTGTCTAAATAACCTAAAAGATTATGTTAAATTATGTAAGAGGTTGAATTTATACTTTTTATTCTTCCAAATGACAATAAGATTATATTATTATAAATGTTTCAATTATTGAATAATAAACTCAAATAAGCAAATATTGAATAATAAACTCAAATAATGAAAAGTTTTTCGATCAGATGTTTTAGCACACTTGAAATTCAGCGGCTGGAAAGGGTACTGTTTCTGGCCTTAGCCGGAAAGAAACCTGTTCTGACGTCAGACGAGAATCGCCTGCAAACAATGTCTTTCAGGTCTACGTAGGGACTGGAAAACAGCTGCTTTCTGTGCAGTGTGGCGAAAACGAACTATCGATACTATAAACCATACTGTGATTGTGATATCATTTTTTGAGTCTTTGAGTGGATAGACGTGCGAGAGTGATCCATCTATCCATCTATCTCATTTCGTCCAATCACGACCAAACGAATATTCTTTACTTCATTTTTTTTCACTTCTTCTTCTCCTCCTTCTTTTTCTTCTTCTTCCACCTTTTCTTCTTCTTCTTCTTCTTCTTCTTCTTCTTCTTCTTCTTCTTCTTCTTCTCCTTCTTCTTCTCCTCCTTTTTCTACCTGTTCTTCTTCTTCTTCTTCTTCTTCTTCTTCTTCTTCTTCTTCTTCTTCTTCTTCTTCTCTCCCTTCTCCTTCTTCGTCTTCTTCTCCTTCTTCTTTGTTTTTTCCTTTTTTACACAAGATCCATTGAAGCTCTGAAAATTTAGGTCTTCAAAGCATTCCACATGCTCAATCCATAAACATCTATATTATATCAGAGTTCTAAAAGTACTGAACCTTTTTCTTTTTCCTCTTCCTCTTCTTCTTCTTATTCGTCTTCCTCTTTTTCTTCTTTCTCTCAACGTCGTCTTCTTCTTCTCCTTCCACTTTAATGGCGCACGCTCTTAAAGAGCGGAGATGATCACTGGAAAGTAGCGTCGTCACTGAGGAATGCCAATCCGGAAACCAATGACGAATTGCTCCTTTGAACGTTCCTCTTCTTTTTTCATTCTCTTCTTCCTCCTCCTCCTTATTCTTTTTCTCCTTCAACTTCTTTAAACGTTCTTCTCCCACTCTACTCCTAGTATTTTCGTTTATTCCGATCCCCTCTTCGTTAGTCAATAATGTATTCCACCTCAATGTTTATTTTCTTAACCTCATAAACTTACAAAACTATAAGGCTAAATTTCTCAAAACGTTTTTCTCTTCTCAGTCCCTATATTTTCCTAGTTTTGTATCATCTTGCATCACTCTTCTTTCTTTGTATCACTCTTCTTCTTTCTTCTTTCCGATTCCCCTTTCGTTAGTCATTGTATTCCACCTCAATGTTTATTTTCTTAACCTCATAAACTTACAAAACTGTGAGGCTAAATTTCTCAAAACTTTTTCTCTTCTTAGTTCCCATATCATCCTAGTTTTCTATCATCTTGTATCAATTTTCTTCCTCTTTTAAAAGAATGTTTCATTGTTAATAATTTTAATATAAACGAACAAAGTTTATTTATTCAAGACAACGAAGAAAAAATTTATTATAAAAATTATTGTATCTAGTAAAATGTTCTTATTTATTATAATGACGCTTAACTTTATTATTCACTAGCCGTCAGGCTCGCTTCGCTCGCCATATCCGTCTAGCCAGGGGGCTCCGCCCCCTGGACCCCCGACTGCATCGTCCAAGGATAAGATTAGCAGGCTCGCTTCGCTCGCCTGCATTTTTCATTTGAGCATTTTTATCATAATGTTAGGACAATCCAGTCGGGGGTCCAGACTAAACGTCTGGCTAAACAGATATGGCAAACGAAGCGAGCCTGACGGCTAGTAATATAATATTCCCAGGAATAGCTCTGATTAAAGTAGCAGTGCCCAATCAATTTTTCCGAGATAAATGCATTTCAATCTTCAACTTGGTGTCAACCTAACAAAGTCAACTCAACTTAATACCAACCTGACAAAATTTTTAATTTAGTTACCAGTTAACAACTGTTTCGAAGAGGTACTCTCTCTAGATTATAGTTCTATATTAACATATGGTATGGACATTCTTCAATTATAATTAAGAGAATAAGAAGAATATACATGCTAAAATACAAACTCTAAACCCTCAAAAACCACCCTTAGAGTTGAAATATTGCCAAAAGATTTCTTTGTGCGCCTCTAAAGAGCCAACTGAACATACCTACCAAATTTGAACGTTTTTGGTCCGGTAGATTTTTAGTTCTGCGAGTGAGTGAGTGAGTGAGTCAGTCAGTCAGTGCCATTCCGCTTTTATATATATATATATATATATATATAATATATATATATATATATATATATAATATATAATATATAGATTCAGCTTATGGCCCTACGACACAAATCTTTTTGCTATCTAACATAAATCACACATATAAACAATGAAGTCATCTTAGTCACAAGTTTAGAAAAAAGGTGGAACAAATTAAAAATAAAATTTTACACCAATTTATTTAAAAACTCTATTAAATTTAAGTTTGTTGACTATCTTCCCTTTGATGTTAGGACTGCTCAATGTGCCATCTTCTCCTAATCATTGTCTGCTGTATTAAGGTGCGTACAGACTTATGCGCCACTAACATGCACATTTCGCTTTCCATTATTTCTGTATCCTACTATTTGAGTATAAAATCAGCCAATGAAAAGTGAAATTCCCGTGTTCGTGGCATATAAGTCTGTACGTACCTTGTAGTGAGAGTCAACTACTGTCAGGAACGGTTCAATAGCAATTCAATGATTAACGAAAATATTTGGATTATTTTATCACTTGAAAATGGCATGAATGTCCGAAACTTATTGTGATGAAATAATTCAGAAAGGGGACTGAGATTTGTATTTCTATTCATATTACATGTATCCCTAAACAGAGAAGAGACATGCAATGAAAAATGAAAATGAAAATGTTTTATTGGCAGAAATATAAAATTACATCTTAGAAATACATAATAAAAGCAATACAAATTTTACAACATTAGAAAATACTATTACAAAATAAAATGCAATGCCAATTGAGTATTTGCATCTCGAGGCACTAAACCTGTTTGAGATGGTGATGATTCATATACAAGGTATATACTGACAGTTCTAATTGAATCTCGCAATAGGTCTAGACTGACTGTAATGAGACTCACAAGGTTCTGTCATTATTGATTGAATGGGGAAGGAATGATGTTATTCATAGAGACTACTGACAAATAAATCTTCCTAGAAGGAGGTCCACGTTATAATGGCAGTGGATAAAGATAGAAGAATAGCGATGCCGATTCTGTGCCTTAATTTATTATATTTCTACACTGTGAAAAACATAATTGGCATCGTTGTGGACCTAGGAAAGGATAGTACCACCGGCTTTGTCGAATGATAGACAAGGATAGCAAAACCAAAGTTGATCAAATACTGTCATTATAACGTGGACCTCACTATATAGATCTCATAGACTGACTGAAGTATGTCTCACGACATACTGTCAGCATTCATTGAATGGGGAAGGATCAATGCTATTCATAGAGATTACTGACAGGTTCAAGTGAATCATCTACATACAACCAAAATAAATATTACGACAGCCTTCTTCTTCATGGATGGCTCCGATATTTACTCACGTCTTCACCGTGTTTAGTGTTGACAACGTCACGTAGACGACACGGCGACGTCACGGCAACGTCACGTACACGACGTGACACATCACGGTGAGTGTGGAATGGCTGTTCATGCGTGCAAAAACATGTGTGTTCATGTACGGCTTGGATGGGTGATTCAACAGATTGGCAGTGTTCAGCTTGAATACGAAAATCGCTGTTTGAGGGTGTTTTGAAGATGTGCATTTTCTAGAGTAGGCTACAGTTTCTTTAGATAAATGTTGATCTCTGGTAGATATACATTTCCTCTTACACTTCTCAAGACAGGTAGAGTACTTTGAGGGTGTTTTGAAGATGTGAATCTCCTAGAGTTCAGTTTCCTTGGATAATCTCTTGTAATTGTGTATTTCCTTGTAAACACTTTTCAAGGATTTAGGTACAGTACTTTGAGAACTCTGATAAAATAAATGTTTATTGCATGTGGATTGCTTTGAAGACCTTTTAAATTTTCAGAGCTTGAATGGATCTTGAGGAAAGAAGGGAATAAACAAAGAAGGAGGAGAAGAAGACGAAGAAAGAGAAGAAGACGAAGAAGAAGAAGAAGAAAAGGAAGAAAAAGAAAAATAAAAATAAAAAGAAAATACCGATTGATTAATTGATTGATTGTGTACTTTATGTAGTACTGTGTTTAACTAGTACTTTACTTATGAAGTATGTATTTATCCCGATGAGAGAGAAGAAATGAATGATGATGAAGGAGAATAATAATAATAATATTAATAAGAAGAAGAAGAAGAAGTAGAAGAAGGAGGAGGAGAAGAAGAAGAGGAAGAAGAAGAAAGAAGAACGAAAATAAATAGCGACATTCAGCTGAGGATTGCAGCCAATCAGAGGAGAGTCGACTAGAAATTGTGACGCCTCACTATTGGACGTCGTTCTTTAGGCTCTCCCCCAACTAGTCTCGCCTTCGACCAATCAGAAGCCAGCAACGCAAACCGTACCAATCAGCTGATTCTCCATTTTGTCGATAGATAGCATCACTTTCTAGAAGCTATTCCCACAAGATGCATTTATTTTATTTGATGAGAGAAAATATGTAGTGGAAGAAAAACAGCCATGGCATTTACTTTTTTTTATAACAGAATTTTCAAAAATAATGTCCAAATTTTTAGGCTATGTCATAATTTTATTTCTGTTGCCTAAGATTCTTCCACTCCAAGAATAGTCCAGAATAATCAATGATCAATTTTGAATTTGAAGTTTCGATACGAGCAAGTGCTCACATATCTCGTGCTCTCAGTCCTCGCAATAGATAATAAAGCCAGTTTCATACTATTTCAAATCCATATATATATATGAAAATGAATGTCTGATTGTGTGCTTGTTTGTTCCCTATAGACTTGAAAACTACTTGACAGAACGGCATGAAACTATGGGAATATGTTATGTGAATATTGGGGATGGTTTCTGACCACAAATTTTAATAGGGGGGCTAATATTGTGATAATGATTTATTAATCCATTTTACAGACCTATGTTTTCGAAATTTTCGGCCGAGCGGCTACCGAAAAACGGAAAGATGATTATGATTCAAGATCATATTGTGATAATATGATTAAACATCCAAAGTTACCAGCTGTAATAAACAGATAAATTGTGTACTGGTAGTTACGGTAATTGTATACGGTAGTTTGGAGTTGAAGTTTAGTTGATAGTACCAGCTGTAGATAATGATTCCTTAGAAGACCTATGAAATATAATTCACTCCCCCCTATCTGGTGAGAAACTGGAAAATGTTGGAAAAAATTATTCACCTCATGAAAAAGAGTTGTTCATATTGCATTCATTGATTACTGAAGATCGACAGAATAATTTATAATTTTTTGGAAAAGCTTAGCTTATATCTATCCAAAGATGGAAGATGGAAACAATATAGTATTGTGTGTGATTCATCGTATATCGCATATTTTCTGGACCATCTATTGACAATCAACGACTATGAACGCATTAAATTCATCTTTGAAACACTGATTTAACCTATCTATTTTTTTCTTAATACTTTACTGATAAATGTTATTACCAATTGATTGAGAAGAATTTGTTTTCGGAAAAATAAATGCTGCATGCTATCTGGTGAGAAACTGGAAAATGTTGGTAAAAATTATTCACCTCATGAAAAAGAGTTGTTCATATTGCATTCATTGATTACTGAAGAACGACAGAATAATTTATAATTTTTTTGGAAAAGCTTAGCTTATATCCATCCAAAGATGGAAGATGGAAAGAATATTGTATTGTGTGTGATTCATCGTACATCGCATATTTCCTGGACCATCTATTGACAATCAACGACTATGAACGCATTAAATTCATCTTTGAAACACTGATTTAACCTATCTATTTTTTTCAATATTTTACTGATAAATATTATTACCAATTGATTGAGAAGAATTTGTTTTCGGAATAATAAATGCTGCATGACTAAGCACATAGGAAGTCCGTATTGAGATGTAAATAAAAATATTGATTGTCAGATAAATTTCATGATTCACAAAATAAATTTGTGTGACATGAGATACATTGACTTTTTGGCAGTACGAAATTCGCCGGGCAAGCTCGTTTCTTATAATAATTCATTTTTTCAATGAAATTTGATTTTCAATTTTAATTTTTCAATTTTCAATTTTAATTTTTTAATTTTTAGCATCGTAATTTTTGGAAGAGAAGCAGTCGCTGTAGAAAGAGAGAGTCAAGGTGGAGGGGAAGTAGTCAAGGAGTAGTAGAGAAGGATGAGAAGTATTCTGCAGTAGAGTTGAGGAATGGGTTAAATGGGTAGTAGGCCGAGATCGGCGCGTAAAAACCAGAGTAAAGCAATTTGTCGTATCCGTGCGAATTGAGTTTGTCGAGTTGAGTTGTGTTTGGTCAGCTGTTGCCTCTCTGCTCCAAATCGATTAATCAACTTCCCACTTTGGCTGATGCCATGCTGACAAATCAAACACTACAAACGCACCCTGAAAAACAACGAATCTACGCGTACAGAACACCACATACACGCGCATCAGCTGCTCATATCTGTATCTTGAGGTACAATTCCTTTGCGACTACTCGAGACTCACGTCTAGAGATTCACGTTTAGAGCCGCCACAGCAAGAGCACATAACACATAAATTCATTGGATATGAATCGTAAAAGCAATACTCCTGATTTATCTGCCGCCATAACGTTCATACAACATGTAGATTCAATGAGTAATGGAATCTGATGAATTGATAGGTGATCGTCTCGAGTTGTCCCTGAGGATTTGCACTTTTAGAAAATACAAAGTTTTCTGATTATTAGCTGAACAGCAGCTGATTAAAAGCAAAATGTGTGCCTTCTTCTTCTTCCACTTTTTTCTTCTCTTCCTGCGTACACTTATTTTTAACGTTACATTCTTCTTCTTCTTCTTCTTCTTCTTCTTCTTCTTCTTCTTCTTCTTCTTCTTCTTCTTCTTTTTCTTCTTCATCATCATCATCTTCCACCTTTTTCCTCTCTTCCTGTGTGTGTACATTTATTGTTGGCGTTACATTCCTGTCCGTACCTGGGCCGTGATAGCCTCGCCTATACTATACAAGCAGGTGTTGGTATGGTTTGGCATCTCAATCACTCTCCTTTACTATCTTCAACTTTTTCTATCGTCTATCAACGTTATAGTGGAATTTCAAAGTGAGTCGATTCTTGAAACACTTTTGCTTTCAGTGTAAATTGTGTAACGTTATCTGTTTTCAGCTAGATTTCAGTGTGTGATCAACTCTTTCTCTACGTGTAAATGGTTCTTCTCAATGGTGTATCACAATTTTTCAGCTGGGGTTTGTGAGAAAGCGAGAAGTACATTGTATAAAAAAGTAAATTTTAAAGAAAATTGTGAAGTGAAGTGTGAAGAAAATTGTTATTCAGATGGAAATTCATTTCATTTTAATTCATCATTAAAACACACAAAACAAGACAAAACAAAATGACAAAGAATTACAAAACAAATAAAATACAATAAAATGTTACAAATATATAAAAAACATGGGCTTTGTGGTTGGGTGTGTTGGAGAAGAGGAAAAAAAAGAGAGGAAGATACCTAGCCAAGTATGGTTTCCCATGTAAATTACTGAGATATTGCAATTATTTACTATTTAATCATTTTTTATTCGTATAAAATGAGCGCTGCTATCAAGAGATTGTCAGTTTGGTGTGAGGGTAAGCATTCCTGACCGGCAATTAGGAGGTACTGGGTTCGGTTCCCGGGCTGACAAATAATTTTTGAATAGTAGTGCTCATTGAATTCCCATCTAGCTGTTTACCCTGTTGTCAATATTTGCAGTAGCAGAAGTCTTCAGGGTGAATTACAGCATTTAATTTGGATTCTCGTTTAATAATAATAAAAATTGTTATTTGAATTGTAGAATGAATATTGAATGACTATAGAATGAATTGAAGTTATTGTATTGAATTGTATGGATTCAATTGTATTAGAAAGTAAGTGAATTATTGTATTTATCTTGTTTTCTCCAAGATAATATAAATTATGAGCCCTTCTATTAATTTGGGACATTTATTGAATCAATTTTGTTGTCCAACGAACTCGATTTGTGTAATTGTTCAACGTACGGAGAATTTGAAATCGATTGAAAGGAACATTCAGAAGTTATTGAAGAACATACAAGCCAACCCAAAAACGAACTATTCAAGCCTCAAGGCAAGAGTAGAACTCGCAACGCGCCTACGAATTTTTATTAATTTCTTGAATCTCATTCAAAATCTTGAAAAACTTTCTTCTTCTTCTTCTTCTTCTTCTTCTTCTTCTTCTTCTTCTTCTTCCTCCTCCTCCTCCTCCACCTCCTCCTCCTCCTCCTCCTTCTTCTTCTTCTTCTTCTTCTTCTTCTCCTTCATGATCATCATCATCATCTTCTGACTTCCACAGTATAGGCATGATTGTCTGTTCCTCTCTTTCTAATAGCCTTGGAAATTGAAATTTATAAAACGTAAAATTGAAAATTCAACTTTGTAATCGTGTAGTGACCACCTCTCCGTTGGTCTTCCATCTCACGTGATGGTTTGCAGATGGGAGCTTCCACAGGGACTCTACCGGATGATAATGGAGTATTATAATTAGGACTAGTTTATTATCAGCAACTTTTGTATATATATATATATATATTATAACTAGTAGTTCTGTGAACAGTAGACCTCACGCAGTATTCCCTTCCACAAGTACCTGATTGAAACTATAGATCTTATGGAAATACAGCAATAGACTGGCTTCTCCACACATCTGTGTAATCACTTGTCAGCTGATTTATGATGAATAATTCTATAGTCTTATTTTTACTCTAATATTGGCGTATGAAGGAGGCTCTTTTTCCTTTTATATTATCCTTGAAATGCAAAATTTCCAAAAACCTTGTATATAAGTCGACGCGCAATTAAAAAAGGAACCTACCTGTCAAATTTCATGAAAATCTATTTCCGCGTTTCGCCGTAAATGCACAACATATAAACATATAAACATTTAAACATTAAGAGAAATGCCAAACCGTCGACTTGAATCTTAGACCTCACTTCGCTCGGTCAAGTACTATGTAGCCTCTATATGTTTTGTCAATAAACTCCTTTGGTTACAATCCATTGGCAATCAGAGAAATTATTAATTATTATTCTGTCTATGTGCGCTTTCCATCTACTTAATCTTGAAAAAGTTGAAGCCATAAAATCAGTCTAAAACCCTGAATATACTAAAAAAATTACACAAACTCCGACACTGATTCGACTGGATGAAGATAGACCACGAAAATGACAGAGAAAAGGTTGCACAACATCGACACACAAGTTGAAGGTAAACGCTGAGTAAACGTTTAGCCTGACGAAAGAAGGGGAAAGCGTAATGTCATTCCACTTATTCGTCATTTACATTCTTTCTACATTCCCCTCCAAAGAAGGGTTAACGAAACTCTTTTTGTACACCTCTACCCATGAAGAAAGGGGTTATGAACCCTCAATGTTCTTCACAGTTCTTTTCTCTCTCCCACCCCAGTTCACTTCACGTTCTCTCGTGTTTTCTCTCTTTATTTCAAGTTTTCCCTATTTTCTATCATGTTTTCTGTTTTCCTCTTGTGTTTTCTCTGCTTTCTCCTAGGTTTACTGTTCTCCTCTCCTGTCTTGTTTCTCACTTTCTCTCATGTTTCTTCCTTTCACGTCGTTTTCTTGTCTTATTTTCTTCTTTGTGTGGGGGAGAATTTGTTATCTCTCTTTATTCGCCTCTCACGTTTATTTACCTTACATTCTCCCGTTTTTCTCCTCTTCTGCCTCTTTCATATATTCCCCTTAAATACTCACGTGTTTCTGCCTTCATCTCTTCTTATCCTTATATTCTATAATATTTTCAATCCACCTCTTCTCTTTTCTTCATGCCCCTGTTTTTTTCTGTCTTACTCTCCTGCTCTGCTCACTTTCTCTCATGTTTTCTTTCTTTCTCGTCTTTTTGTTGTGCCTCATTTTATTCTTTGTGTGGAAAAGACGTTGTTCTCTCTCTCCTTCTCCCTCTCTCATCTATCCCCTTACTTTCTCTCATGATTTCTCCCTTTATAAATTATTTTCCCTATTTTCTATCATGTTTTCTGTCTTCCTCTTATGTTTTCTATATTTTTGTGATCTTTCCCCTTCATATATTATTTTCCCTTTTTTCTATGATGTTTTCTGACTTCCTGTTATGCTTTCCAAGTTTTCTTTCATGTTTACTGTCTAGCTCACTTTCTCTCTAGTATAGGCTACTTTCTTTTTTTTGTGCCTTCTATTTTTCTTTGTGTTGGAGGAAATGTTGATTTTTCTCTTCTTTTTCTTGTCTCATCTGTTTCCCTCACATTCTCTTGTGTTTTCTTTCATCATTACATAATTTCCAAATCTTCAATTATGTTTTCCGTATTTTCTATCTTTTTTCCCATATTTTCTATTATGTTTTCCATATTTTCTATCATATTTTTCGTATTTTCTACCATATTTTCCGTATTTTATATAATATTTCCCGTATTTTCTGTTATATTTTCCTTCTTCTCTATCATATTTCCCGTCCACCTCTTCTCTTTCCTTCTCTGTGTCATGTTTTTCGTCTTACTTCCCTGTTTAGCTCATTTCCAAACACGTTTTCTCTCTTTCTCGTAGGGTAAAGGTAGTCGGTATATGTTGACAAAACTCAGTATTGTGGGGTAAGTTAAAAGCTGAAACCGAGCATTTGAATACATGGAGATGGTAAAATGGCGCGTTTGCCAAGACGTGCACTGAATAAACTGAGACGGGTTAGTTGAGTGCTACACAGGGAGAACACAGTTTTAGAATGAGAGGTGAAATGAGAAGACAGAAGGGGAAGATGGAAGATAGAAACAAGAAGTGGAGGAGTAGAAGGATAGGAACAAGAAGTGGAGGAGTAGAAGGATAGAGTGAAGATGGAGAGAAATTGATGGCAGAGGGTGATGACATCTCGATGTAAATAACTGATGAATGAAATAACAAAAGAATGGTATAACAGATGAATGAAAATGTTTTAGAGGAGAAATGAAGGAAGAAAAATATCACGAAAAATCAGAAATAAATGGGAAAGGATTATAAGAGAAAGGCAATGTGAGAAGATATGAGCAGAGAAAATATGAACAACAGTCAAAGCTAGTGCCACAACAAGTATGCAAACGATATGATTCAGTAGAGAAAAATATAGGTGGAATAGAGGGGATTTGAGGAGAGAGATGAGGTGAAAGAAATGTGTGATAGTAGAATAGAGAAGTCCAAAATAGAGAAGGTTGAAAGAATAAACCAAAAATCCATGAAGACAAAAAGGTGGAAGACAAAAAGTTGTAGAAGTACTTTTAGGTTGGTAATATGACAGTTTTCAGGACAACAATTATTCATGGTTCATGAGTACTATTTCTAGAGACTGAAACAGAAGACTCACAGCACCAAAAATGGTGCAGTAGCATGATTCAACAAAAACTGAGACACTAGCACAAGAGATTGTATTGAGGAAATGATTCAGATTCAGATTCCATAATGAGAATAAGATCTAGATGGGATCTAGATCTAGAGATAAGAACTAGATGGAATAAAGTGTTCAAGTGATAAATGTAAAAGACACGGAAGAGAGATTGTCAGAATATTTCGTACAACAAAGAGAGATACAAGGAATTGATATGTGGGAAGAATAAAGAAGGTTGAGGGACTGAGAAACAAGGAATGGTGTATAGGACATAAAAGGATTGGAGAAGAGTGGAAAGGGAAAGCAGATGAGGAAGAAGAAGAAGAAGAGAAAGAAGAAGAAGAAGATGATGATGATGATGAAGAAAAAAAAGGAGGGGAGAAACAGGAGGAGGTAGAAGAGATATGAAACAGGAATTAAAACTTTGAAAAGAGGCAAAATTAATAAAGAAAAAGTGAAAAAGACAGAGATTGGTCAAAGAGAAAGGGGGAAAAAGAGAAATTCGAGTCAGGGAATTGGAGAATGATGTAAAGGGAGACAGATAGGGAATTGGGAGAAGAATGCAACAAGAGAGGTGATGTAGGAGAAATAATAGAAAGAGAAAAGTGATGGAATGGAGACAAAATCCGACAAAGACCACCCTTAACGAGCTGATTTAATATTTCATCGGGAGTCGAGATTTACGCCCTTAACAAACACATCCCTTCCTCCCAACAGATCCCTGAACCCCCTCGCCACCATTTTGAGACAGCAGTAAGTGTTTAATCTTGTTAAATTTGAAAAGAGATCCCCTCTATATTCTATTTCATTCGTCAAGCGAAGCGATTTGAATCTCTCATCGGAGTTGGGGGTTTAAAGCGGTTTGCAAAGCATGTACTATTCAAGTTGGCTTTGAGAACAGAAACTACAGGAGATTATAAAGTCTTAGGGCCAGTTGCACGTACGTCTGTTAAATATGGACATTAACGCCGATTAACAAATCAGCGTTAGTTTTACGGATTCATTTCTGTTCCACAAAGATCGGTTAGTTTTTAATTCCGATTAAGTTTTCCGGTTAACTAACCAAGATTTTAACGGTTTCATAATCCGGCAACACTGTAATTTATCCGACAGTGATGTTATTAAAATTATTATTCTAAACAAATGACAAAAAAGTGAGGTTATGTTATTGATGTGGTGACTATTCATTACGCATGCGCCATAAAAATGTTCTGTCTGTCGCCAGTGTCGTGCTGTCTGCAAACTAACCAGATCGAAAACTAACCTCAAAAATCAGGATCTTATTTTGAATGCTAATATCAGCTAAATACTCTATTTTATTAACGGATAAATTTCATTCATATATTTAGCTCATACTCTGAATTCTGTAGTTTTTTTTACCAAAAACTAATTTTGGAAGACAGCTATCAGTAGGTACCTTATCAGCGTAAGTTGAATTTAATTCCCTGTGAATGGCCTGTTAAAAAAAAATCTGTTACGTCGATTAGTTTAACCAGCGTTATTTTTCGATTTTTACCTTTGTGCGACCAAATTTCCTTCGTTTCAACTAATCGCGGTTAAAATGGTGCTGACTAATCAGAATTAAAAATTGTTTACGCCCGTAGTTTAATCGGCGTTATCACCGAAATTTCTGTTTTGTGAAACCAAAATGCATCGGTTAGCACTAATCTCGATTAAAGTACAGCATTTAATCGTGATTAAACGTTAACCGACGTACGGAAAACTGGGGGTTAGAGTTTATGGAGTATGTTTTTTGTAGAATTTATAGATATAGAAATAAGTGTAAGAGAGAATTAGATTAGAGCGTTTATAGAGTAGATCAACAAAGATTATAAGGCATAAGAAATTATGATTTTGTCAGTTAAAATTGTGAAGTAATGAATGCCAGATTTTGTCAGTTAAAATTAATGAAGATGTATATAAATTATGATTTCGAACTGTATATTTTAGAAGATATCACAAAAATTTGGTATAAATGTGAAATTCTTCGGATTTTACCGTCAGTTGCGTGAGAATTTGATCGGATATGAAAAAACTGTGATATGATTAAGGTGCGTACAGATATACGCGCCTCCAACACGCTCCGCGTACGCTCCACAATCGCTCCGCGATCGCTCCAATCATGAACGTTACGGGAGATGTTAGCTCTTCTCGCGTTCCACTCTTGCTCCCCGGTCGATCATCAATCGCTCTGCTCGATTGACGTTCGGTTGCGGAGCAGAGCGAAAGTCTGTACGCACCTTTAGATTGGAGTTCTTTGTTTATGAATGTTCCAATATCATGCTGGCTTATACACTAATTTACATTGAATTACAGTATTGCTAACTATTCAATGATGTGACATCAGATATGACCTCATTTCATTAATGTCAGATTATATGTTGATTTTCGTAGCATAGGTTAGAAGAAATCATTTTATGGCGGTTGAATATGATTGAACTTTCGTGTAATTGGCTTAAAATCAAAAAAATTAGGAAGTTGAAGACTACTAATTCGGGATTTCATGCATCATATAGGGATGATTTGTTACAAATTTTCTATTAGCTGACATAGTTTACATTTCGACATATTATTCTCTGAGTAATTAATTATTATGAGGGAATTACTCACATAATATTCCATATCGATGATAAAGTGATAGGATTCTCACCTGAAAAAAAGAACATAAAATATATTTTAATACAAATTATTCATTCAACTCAATAATGTTTTCCAAACATATACAAACTAAATTGACTTATTTCTATGACATCTCAGAAGTACGAGTAGAATTATTCATATTGAATGAAAAAGACTAAGAAATTGTCAGAAAACCACAGATTTATTGATACTTAGAGAGACCGGTTTCGGTTATTACACCATTGTCAATCTCTGATAAACTAAAACTAAATACAAGAGCAGCAGAATTTATTACTATAGTGCGGTCCACGTTATAATGACAGTATTTGATCAAATTCGGTATTGCTATCCTTGTCTATCATTCCACAAAGCCGGTGGTACTTTCCTTTTCTAGGTCCACAATTATGCTTTTGACGGTGTAGAAATATAATTAATTAATGCAGAGAATTGGCATCGCTATTCTTCTATCTTTATCCACTGCCATTATAACGTGGACCACACTATAGTAGGCGAGTACTGCTATTGGTCAAGGGCATGAACGCCTGCCATTGGCCCAGCTAGACAGTCTCCTCCCACTCAACGGTGTGACAAAATGGCGGCTTAAGCAACAGAATCGCCATGATAACACAATTTACTCTCAACTACATAAAAAGTAGAATTATTCTCAACAAAGTAAAATGAAATCGCAACACTCTGAAGGGCTTGATTTAGGATAGATATTTGTGGCCAGGTTTCCGTATGACATTTTTGTCTAGTTTTTTATGACTTTTTTCTTCTCAGTTCCCACATGATTCTTTGTTCTGTATTGCATGGTTTGTACCCATCAGTATAGGATTTATATTCATAGAATAAAATATAAGATAGGATTTTTTTCTAAATAAAACACTCATATTTCTATTGTTAAGACGCTTTTTTTGTTGCATAATTTATTTTGTTCTTATTTTATTTTACTCTTGTTTTATTCTCAGCTTGTTGTTTATTTTAAATCTTTTTACTTTCCTTGCCCTATTACCATAGGTAAGGAAAGAATTGCTTTCCGGAAAAAATTAAGATACCCCAATTTCTAAATTTCTATACGTTTCAAGGTCCCCTGAGTCCAAAAAAGTGGGTTTTGGGTATTGGTCTGTATGTGTGGGTTTGTGTGTGTGTGTGTGTGTGTGTGTGTGTGTGTGTGTGTGTGTGTGTTTATGAGTGTTTGTGCGCCTGTGTACACGATATCTCATCTCCCAATTAACGGATTGACTTGAAATTTGAAACTTAAGGTCCTTACAATATAAGGATCCGACACGAACAATTTCAATCAAATGCGATTCAAGATGGCGGCTAAAATGGCGAAAATGTTGTCAAAAACAGGGTTTTTTTGCGATTTTCTCGAAAACGGCTCCAACGAATTTTTATTAAAGTTATACCTGGAATAGTCATCGATAAGCTCTATCAACTGCCACAAGTCCCATATCTGTAAAAATTTCAGGAGCTCCGCCACATCAATGCAAAGTGTGATTTTAGATTCCCTATTATGAGGCTTCAGATACAATATGAACAGAAAATTTCAAGTGGAAAAAATTGAGCATAAAAATCTCTACGATTAATGTTCAGTGACATTTTCACCTAAAATTGGAAATAAGCTCGAAATTTGAGAAAATGTGTTTATCCAATAAAGCAAACTGTTGGCAACTGTTGATTCTATTAAATGATTCACTATGAAGAGATAGCAGACCTCGTGTGTCTCCAGCGTTATTGCCCTGTCACCAGCTGGCTCAAATCTTCGAATAGTAGACTTGTGATGCGCGGGAACACTAGCGTCAGGTGATCAATTTTCATAACGGCAAGGAAAGTTGTGTGAGTGCGCCACACCAGATTTTTTGTTATATAATTTATTTTGTACTTATTTTATTTTACTCTTATTTTATTCTCAGCTTGTTGTTTATTCTGAATGTAATTTTTGAATGAAGAATGTTGTAATGTTTCAAGGAGACATATGAGGGTTTAACCTGTTGTCTCCAAGTATGTATTTATACAAATAAATAAATAAAATAGGAATGAACAAAAAAAAAAGGTCTGCAAAGAAGTGAAGATTACAATGGAGAGAAGGACAGAAGTACGGATAGGTAAGGGAATGTAGAAGAAGGACAAGAAGAAGAAGTAAAATAGGTAGAAGAAAAAGAGAAAGATGTCGAAGAAACCAAGCAAGCGTGAAATACTCCTGGGAATACAATTTGCCAAGCAAGCATCAGACAGTTTCAGACCTTTCTCTATTTCAAGATCACTCTCTTCTTCACATTATCACTTTTTCTTTCCAAACCAGCTCACTAGTTGTTCTCTTGCTCACCATATTTCTCTCTGCCTTCTTCACTTCACCTCCTTCACATTTGAACAATGTATGTATAAGTTAGTAAGTTCATATCATAGTAGGCCTTACACTATACAGAAAACTGGGATGCTCTACTTTCAAAAAATACTTCACATTTATTTCTGTTCAACGTATTAACGTACACTGTTTCAGCTTATATTTGGAATTCATCATCATCATTTTTTCAATTAATTTAATTGAATTTAGGATTGATTATTGTTTTTCGGCTTTATATCAACATTGTGAAATTCAAAATCAATTTTATATCTGTGTTATCTTCCTCGGATGGTGCGGAAACTTTGGCAGAAATCAAAATTTGAACTTAACCTAATTGTTTGGACTATTTTTAATATGTGAAAATCCAGGAACTGAAGAAGTTTTGGGCAATTGCCTGTTTTTTCTTTCCTAATTATAGTATGTGTATCACCTTGAATAAATAAATAAATAAATAAATAAAATAAATCATTTCACTTCAGGGATTGAATTGAATTCAATTCAATTGAATTACTGTCTTTATTTTCGTAGAGAGCGAAGTTAGGGCGCAGTCGGCCCTCTCTTACACTTAACTCTCAATTATTTATTAATAACCTGTTCTGGTACCCATCTCTTTCTTGGCCTCCCTACATCTCTCTTTCCAGTAGGTCTATGTGGAATTCGAACTGATAAATTCAGATTGTACATGGAGAATACTTTATAAGAAAGGTGTTGTGTGAAAATCACAGCATGGAAAGAATATAGATATTTTCCATCGGTAGCTGAATAATATTATTCACTATCCTGGAGAAAGACTAGTTCGGTTCCAACGAAGAAGATGATGCACATGCATTCGATACTTCTGCACAGTATTATTGACCGAGCGAAGTGAGGTCTAAGATTCAAGTCGATGGTTTGGCATTTCTCTTAATGTTTAAATGTTTGAATGTTTACATGTTGCGCATTTACGGCGAAACGCGGTAATAGATTTTCATGAAATTTGACAGGTATGTTCCTTTTTGAATTTCGCGTCGACGTATACATACGGTTTTTTTAAATTTTTCATTTCAAGCATAATACAAAAGGAAAAGGAGTCTCCTTTGAACGCCAATATTACCGTAAAAGTCAGACTTTAGAATTTATTACTCATCATAAATCATTTGTCTAGTGAACTATAATACTACCCATTCAAAAACATCGAACATCTTGAAAATGTATATTTCCATCAACGTTAGTAGACAGTTGACTATAATACTACCCGTTCAAAAACAAACATCTTGAAAATGTATCTTTCCATCAACATTAGTAGTCAGTTGACTATAATACTACCCGTTTAAAAACAAACTTCTTGAAAATGTATCTTTCGTAAACAGTTGCAACCAGACCTAATAACAGCGCTCACGCTCACATTCCGGGACGACACGTCACGGTACGATAGGACAGAAAGCTCTATGTTTATTTAGGAATTTTTCTAGACATTTTAAATTGATAAATTATTTATTAATTTTTGAGAAAACATAACAACAGGTCAATGTAACTTACTGAGCTCGAGGTCTACTGTTCACAGAAATACTAGTGTAATAGAGGAAAGAATCGGCTTATACACGTTCGGGATGAGACATTTATAAATGACGCATCATCACGTCTGAAATACTCAACTGATTAACTTGAAATTTTGCATATATAGATTCTAAATTTACCGAGGATGGTTATTTTGAATTCTTCAATATTTCAGTAGGTCTAGTTTTCAAGATGTTTACCACTTTTTTAGATTACAGATTACCTGCTACTTGTATATAGTGTATGGTGAAGATCATGTATGTTATTGTTCAAAATACAATAAAAGTTCGAGTTATGTTCAATTGCTCAAAATACAATAAAAGTTAAAGTTATGTATCAATGGCTCAAAATACAATAAAAGTTCTAGTTATATATCAGTTCAACATTGAACCGTGTGATGATACAGAAATCAGAAATAGTAATAATTTTTGGAGATGAGCTAGTTATGCTTCAAGGTAGCAAATTGTGAATAATGTATGGTGAGGATCTATGGTATTGCTGGAAAATACTATAAAAGTCAAAGTTATGTAAAGCATGGCTGCTACTTGTCTTGCAAGTCATCACGCTTGTTGAACGCGTGTCCTCATGTCTCACCCTCGTATATCAATCTATGATTCTGTACACGTATCAACATGCCTATCAACATGCACGTGCAACTTGCAAGCCTGACATGTCAGTACTCCTTTGTCATAAAACATCTTAGACATTGTCATTGACTGCAATAAACTATGCTTGGCTTGCATGCAATCATGTGTGCAATGCTCCTGAGATAATTTTTTATTTGAGAAAATCAAATCAAGACGTCTTTAATCAAGGAAAGGCAATTGAGTACATTGTTATTAATTTATTTATTCCATTGCCAATCACAAATCAATATCACAATATAATATGGGAGAAGACAACAGGCATAGCCCAAAACTGTCTTCTCCTAAATTTTGATTAATAGAAGTTTCGAAAAATTTCACTTTCACTTTAAAAAGTCCAATTTTCACTTCAAAACTAATGACTAAACTGAAAATATTAATTTTCTATATTTGAAAACTATTTAAAACCGAAAATATTTCATTCAAATTGGAAATTTTTATTTATTTATTCGTGGACAGAATCACAACTGATATAAATATGATTAGGAAGGAATAACAGGCTTGGCCCAAATCTATTCCATTCCCAAATTTTGATAAATTGATAAATTGTCCAAAAATAGGTTATGTTTCTACTGTAAAACGTTCAAGTTCAATTTTCGTCCAAAAATATATACAAGCTAAACATTTTGAATTCATAGAAATTAAAACACCAAACTATATTTAGATATAACACTCAATTATCACTTCATATTGAATTAATCAAGTTATTTTATAAAATTTTGAACCCAAAAATACACACAACTTCTCTCACTAAGCACAGCTGTTTATTAATTTTTGAGTAATTTGGCAAAATTTTGAGCCCCAGAAGAAACACAACTTATACCAAAATAATGGGAAAAGTTGTTTGAATGATGTTAGGTGTTAAGGAGTGGGGGGATGGAGGAGCATAGTCAACAATGCGTGGAGGTTGATAGTTAGGGAGGCCAAGGCTCACCAGGGGCTGTAGCGCCATACAAAAAGAAGAATGAGATCATCATCTTATGATATTCAAGTCTATGTTGATTATGAGTGTTACTGGAGTGCACACAGAGATACTCCAGCGGTCTCAAGATGATATACAGTGGTTATATTTGGAAATCTACTTCTACCTTCGCTACTCTATTCGAGGATGATTTTTTTTATCATTATTTATTTTGTGATTCATTCAATGTTATTGGTTGTTTCAATCATATTAGAAGCTGCAGATGGAATTAGAATGCATTTATTTAGAAATAGAGAATGCATCTATTCAAATGCTAATTAAATATATAATTATTATTAAACGAAAATCCCAAATAAATAAGCCCGGGAACCCGGGGCTGGCAACTAATTTTTGGATAGTAGTTCTCATCGAATTTCCATCTAGCTGTTAACCCTGTTGTCAATGTCTGCAGTAGCAGAAAATGGGGAT
This sequence comes from Nilaparvata lugens, assembly GCF_014356525.2. Lineage (NCBI taxonomy): Eukaryota > Metazoa > Arthropoda > Insecta > Hemiptera > Delphacidae > Nilaparvata > Nilaparvata lugens. Next base: position 18,321,882 of record NC_052505.1, read on the forward strand.
GTTTCACAGAGACAAGTTCTCACAGAGACAAGTAGTGATTTTGAACGATATTAGTGTCACAGAGACAAGTTTCACAGGAGCAAGTATTTCTATAAATGGCAGTCTCACAGGAACAAGTTCCCACAGAGACAAGCAGTTTCATAGAGACAAGGTCTCCGTCCAAAGTAGTAGCGCTATAAATGGCAGTCTCACAGAAGCAAGTTCCCACTGGAACAAGGTGTTTCACAGAAGCAATGTCAGTGTCATAGAGACAAGGTAGCGAATGTGGGAAGAAGTTAGGCGTGTTGCCTTCATCTGAACTTGAAGGCACTCCATTATTTGTTCTAGTAAATTGAATGTCTGCTGTTTTTTAATCATGCAGGTATATGATTATGATTGAAGGTTTATCATATAAGATAGGGATGGGTTGGTAACCTATTAGAATCAGATAGAAGATAACTTAAAATAAATAAATAAATTGAGTTCTATGCAAATGTAATATATTTCTACCAAACTCCAAGATAACTATTCCAATATATCTAATACGTATACATATAACCTTCAACCCGAAAGAATAATCAATATGAATATGAAATGGAATATATAAAAGCCAAATAGCCAACCACTGACCTATTCATCACCGCTTCTTAAAAACCACATGGCCAAAATGGTTTTTCATTATAATTCCTTCTTTCGTAATAAATTGTTTATGCTTTTGTACTCCTGAGCGAAGCTCGGTCCCCAATATTATGAGCTAATCATCTCTTCTTTTTCCGAGCTGCGGTCTCGAATTGTAAATTCAAATTGATATAATATTAACTCCAGACAGTCACAGAGTAAAGCTGCGTCAACACCAATAGATTCTATAGATTCTATTAGATTGAACATAACTTATCATACACATGATGAACATATGTGTTTTTCATGTGCCGTTCAATCTATAATAATCTGTGAGGATTAAGTTATTAACATTTCGTTGATAACTTTGGTGTAAACGCAGCTTTAGATGCCAAGATTTATCATGGCGTTCCGAGTTACGGATGATAATGTCAATGAAAAACTTCATTTTCCTCATAGAATCTTTCCCATAAAAAATTTAACAGATTGTTGTTCTACAAGCGTCTCTACATGTTACAAAATGAAAATCCCAGTGAAAAACAAAAAGTGCCACTTGATAATTCCCAAATCATCTTTTTAATCGTAGCTCTGATTCAACTGAGCAATAACTTTCTGAGTTAATAAAGTAACATTTAAAATTATCATAAGCGCAATGGGACTTGGGATTCCATCAATTCAGAATAAGTATTATACCGGTATTCATTTTTACAGGATTGAAGTAGTGCAACATTTAGATTAGCACACCAATAGATTTTATTTGTAGCGGAGTGAGTTCATTACTTTCATATCAAAGTTCTACTTTTTCCATTATGATATAGTACGACTACTGCAAAACAATGTCTGGTAACCCTGGTAATGTAATGTAATGTAATGTAATGTAATGTATGGTTGATTGGAAGTCTCCAACCAGCCTGATCAGATTTCTTAGTGGGGCCATTGGCAAACATTTTATAAAAGCGCTGATATTATTACAATGACTTTATTCCTAGTAGATAGCATTTCTAGTAGATGGCTGAATATTCTCGTTACCACATTGCAAAGGATGTTCAGTGAGGTCTACTGTTATCTGGACTACTAGAGTATTGTAACTCCTAATGTCAGATTGAGTAAGAGCTTGAAATTTATTCCTATCTAGTGTACTCCATGTTCAATAATCTGCCTTTATCTTATATTAGAAGAAACTTGCCTCTGAATAAATTAAAAAACGCACTAAATTTAATTCTGAATGAAAATGCTTATTGTTCCGTAAATTAATTTTCAAATTGTTGAAAATATGATATTCAGTGCTGTGAGTTTATAAATAGTTTATGTCTTTTTTCAATGTATGACTTAATTTATTCAATTGTACTGGGTGATGATAATTATGACTTGATAAGACTGACTTGATGAATGATAACACTATTCATAAGATGACTACTAGATGTTATGAATTGAATTGCTCATTTATTGTATAACAGACTATAAGATGAATCCCTTAGACAAGGCCAATTCGCCTAATCTACATCCAAATTGTTTGTATTTATCGGTCAATATATTTCTTATTCCTAGACGCAGCTAAGAAAGGGGTTTCAATTTTCGTAGAATAAGCACGTAATTCAAAACTGTATGTTTTTCAAAAATTGTTGTGATTTCAAATTCAAATTTCGTTTATCACACACATAGGCTATACGAGAATTAAGAATTAATTAGAAAGTGTCCCGGAATAAGGTTTATGATTTTTGTTCTTCTGTATTTATACTAAGTGACATATTTATCAGTGATGGCTCTTAAACTGTAGGTTTATTATTAAATAACGAGTTTGGAGCACCAGAAAAATGGGATTATATTTTATTATAATAAATATTCAAAATTACGTTTCCAACCCACAATTATTGTCTTATTGTCATGTCCTTAAAGTTACTGTAAACCATATCGGTTGGGACTAATCAAGGTTTATTTAGGGTGGTTTTAATTATTAGTTTATGTGTTACAAATAGTTCACCTAGATTTAGATGGCAATTGAAACATTATTGATCTAACTAAAGCATGATATTAGTGTCAAAGACAGAAATCTGCGTTTTAATTCATTATCATGTGAGAGAGAGAGAGAGAGAGAGAGAGAGAGAGAGAGAGAGAGAGAGAGAGAGAGAGAGAGAGAGAGAGAGAGAGAGAGAGAGAGAGAGAGAGAGAGAGAGAGAGAGTGAGAGAGAGTGAGCCCGAAGGAAAGGGTATGTGTAAGAGAGTGATGTGGTTGAGTGGGAGTGACAGAGTTCGATATATTATATGCTATATGGTGGGTGAGGAATAATAGTGTGTCCCTTACGCTACACTCACATATATATATATATATATATATATATATATATATATATATTATATATATATATATATATATATATAGTACATAAACCATATCCATAGATTTTGGAAGCGGCATGCTATCTTTTCAATCTTTTGAAACAGCATTTATTGTCTAAGGTTGGTGAAAGAAGTTTTCTACATTCCATAACAACAATCTGCAGACTGACGTCTCGGGTATTAGAACCAAAAGGCCTTGCTTTATAGAACTATAAATACTCATTCAGTATTACAATGCCTTGCTTCCATGAAACAAAGCAAATGTTTCCCGTTAGGTACTTCTGGAAAGCCCGGTCAATTTGTCATCGGTGGTGTCCAGGTAGAACTACCCTGCTCATAGACTATGTTCACTGAAGCGTAAAACCAAAGTTAACCAAATGCTTCTATTTCTAAAAATTCTATTGCCAGGTATAAAGTACTGCACTTTGGCGGCAGGAAGAAGATGAACAATAATAAGGAGAAAAAATATAGATAGGAGAAGATTATAACTGTTGAGTACACTATTTTATCTATAACCACTCTTTTGACGAATTGAAAACTTATAAATTACTGGTGGTACTCCCATACAGTAACAGTCAGGGGTGTATTCAAATACCGTTGGATAACATCTTTCCAATATTGTTACATTCATCTAGAAGTATATAATCTGTTCTTTCTTACATTGATATCACTTATGTATAAGTTACTGCAGAATCAAAATTATTTTATATTGACTGAACAATTAAAAGTCACATTGAAATAGTTATTTTGGAGTTTGGTGGAAATAATACATTTACATGGAACTCAATTTATTCATTAAAGGCAATCTACATAATTCTAATAGGTTCTGGTAACACATAATGATAAAATAGGTGTTCAATGAATTAATGAAGCCTAACAACTTTAAATATATTTCAAATTATTTAAAATTAAATTGATTCTACCTCGGTGCAAGTCAGCTTCACATTTGTACATGTATCATTGTATCGAATTATCAAATATTTGATAATTTTGGTAAAACAACATTTTAATCCTGGACTAGTAGTTCTATGAACAGTAGACCTCGCGCAGTTATAAAACACAGCCTCGTCTCATACTGTCCATAAGAGTAAATCCTGTTTGTATGTTGTGTCGGCAAGATGTCGGTGTGAAAACGGCTAATGGCTGTTGGGGTTAGTGTATCAAAAATATGCTAACATCAAAATCTAATCTCCTTCAACAGGTCAGACCGAGTTGAAAGCAGATAAAGGTCGAGAGAAAATACTATGTTTTCTTTCCGTTATTAATTGCATGCGTCATTGCATGCAATGAATAGTCAACACGACAGCTGATTTTTTACTAAGTTACATTGATATATTAATTGCATGCGTTATTGCATGCAATTAAAAATCCACTCAACAGCTGAATTATTATGGATGATTCTATTCTGATTTTTACTGTAATATTGGCGTTCGAAGGAGACTTTACCTATTGTATTAACCTTAAAATGCAAAATTTTCAAAAAACCTTGTATATACGTCGAGGCACAATTTAAAAAGAAATATACCTGTCAAATTTCATGGTAATCTATTGCTGCGTTTCGCCGTAATTGCGGAACATATAAACATAAAGAGAAATGCAAAGCCGTCGACTTGAATCTTAGAACTCATTTCGCTCGGTCAATAAATCGAAATTTTAAGAAACCACAAATATCCTGGATGAAAAGGGGAATCAATTGTTATGTATAGATTTGAATCTGAATGTCTAGGATCCACTAAAAAGTCTACTAAATTCATCATTTTTTCTCCACAGGAGAAACGTTTAAAGCTGGCTTCAAATGATGTCACCACATTATTAACATATGTAAATTATATATTTATATATGTATGTCACGTGGATTGAAGGAGCGTTGTTTGTGACGTTGTTTGTTGATTGAAGGAAGATTCTATTTTACTATTTAAATAAATCATAATGTATATTTACTTATCCACTTCGAGATTTACATAGTGATAATAAGTAGGAAATGAAATGTATAGCAAACACTTCAGTTGCTATGTAGGCCTACTGTATTGTATTCTGTAGTGTCTTATTTTTTACTAAAGTGATGAAGTATCAGAAAATACTATCATTCAGCATTGTTATGTATTATTTTCAATGTCATTTTTTTCTCTTTCTTTTCAATAATTTAAAATTTGTTATTATTTTAAATAAGTAGATAACTTAACTATTGTTTGTTTTTAATCATATTATTTGTATTTATTTTTTTCGTATTGTTATAATACTTGATAGAGAGTTGAGTGTAAGAGAGGGTCTACTGCGCCCTAACTTCGCTTTCTAAGAAAAATAAAGGCAGTCATTCTATTCTATTCATGTCACCATAATATATATGTATATATATTAAAAAACAGATGACATCCCATTTATTAGAGCAAATGGAATGCCTTCATCTTCATGTGTAGGCAACACACCACACCAACCTTGTTCCTGTGAGACTGACCTTGTCTCTGTGACACTACACTTGTTCGAATGGGACTCTACCCCTCTTCTTGTTCCACTGACACTACTTGTTCCAGTGAAACAGACCTTGTCTCTGTGAGACTCACCTTGTCTCTGTGAGACTCACCTTGTCTCTGTGAGACTCAACTTGTCTCTGTGGGAACTTGTTCCTGTGAGACTGCCATTTATAAAACTACTTGTTCCTATGAAACTTGTCTCTGTGACACTAATATCGTTCAAAAACACTACTTGTCTCTGTGAGAACTTGTCTCTGTGATACGGACCCCAGAAAATCTTCGGGGTGATTTGCAGCACTTATTTGGGATTTTCGTTCAATAATAATTATATTAGAAGCTGCTATCGAACAGCTGACTGATGAATCATAATTGCATGACGAGCATCTATATACACACATGTTAAACACACTTGTCCTATAGACCTAATTAGTGGTCACCCTTGAAGGTAATATTGAATATCACCCTCACATCATTATTGAATGTCATGTACGTACATTATCAGTTCCAAACCAACCGTTGAAAACAATATTGAATAATATCATCATGAATGAGAATTACTTTGAATGAAAATTTACGTTCCAAGAATATCGACATGAGAGGATAGACGAGGGACGGACTAAAGAGCAAAGATTGAACTTATACGGTGGGTTGTAAATACAAATAGAAATTTCATCAATCAATTTATTTATTTATTCATAGACAATAGATACAATGAAGGTAAAAACAACAGGCATTTGCCCAAAACTGCTTTAAACCTTAATTTCGAATACACAGTCTTGAGGTTAGGTAAATATAACTTAATTCACACACTATTTTGAGTCCAAAAAATGTATGTATACAATAATTTCAAATTTATCAGATTAATTAATTTTTAAATAAAAATCGGAACAAGAATCTTCCTTCACAATCACAAAAAAAAATTCACTTTAAATCCACAAATGTTCGAACATTATCAGTTTTTTACCAACGGATAGAGACAATATTGAATCATCTAATGATAAATTAGAATCACCTTGAATGGAAATTCACGTTCCAAAATAATGTGTCTACTTTTTATTTTGCATTAGTTATTGTTCGACTTTTAATGCATTTGATGTTCTATTCTGCTACTGCAATAACACATTTATTTATTTATTGATGTAAGAAAATTAACAAGCGATAAACTAAAGAGAAGATATTAAAGTATACGATGGGATAAAATACAAAACTGCATTAATAGTGAGAAACCGATGAAGCGACGATAATATGAAAACGAATACAAGAACCCATGAAGAATGATTAAAAATAAGGTATAAGGATCAAGTGGAGCACGAACTAGATGAATTTCATATTAATTGCAAGTAAATGCATTCAAGTAAAATGCATACAAGGGCAGATCCGTGATGCAATTTATTGCACTCCAAAACCAATGCAGCGGAACTAATGATGTAGATACTGCACCGCGATACTTAATGCACTTGGTTGCATATGTGCAATATTCTTCGAAAAGCTGAGTTATTGCATGATATATCTTATAACATACGTACGGTAGGTTATGATACAGTTTCGTGGATATGTGACCTGCATTCTGAAAAGCCAATATTTTCCAAAAGATCGGGAATTAATCAGAGCGGAGAGAATATTTTGCTGTACAGAGATTATATATTTTTTAATAAATGTAGTAGAAGGTTAGAAAACTGAGTAGCTGTCTGATAAGTAGTGGGTTTTTTTAAAAACTGGAATAGTATTGAAAGGAATCATAATTCACATCCTTCACAGTTATTACGCTTAATTATTGGTTGGAAATAGTATAATTTCTAAATGTGTCCTGGAAAGTACGACCCTACAACCATGGTAACTTATAAACATGATTTCGTTAAGCAGAAAGTATCCACTTACAAGCATTTGGCGAAAGTTGCACAATACAGCTGAAACAATGTCTGAATCGCACTTATAATGTCTTCTGGGAAAAACTGTTTTGAAATTTTACATTTTTTACTGATATGCATAAGTAGGCCTAACTATTGGGCCGGTTGCAGACGAACCACAATCGCATGTGGGATGTGGGAGCTACTATTTTCCTTCTGTGGTACCACAAACGCAGCGTATACGGAATGCATTGGCAGGCATGGCAGTGGCACTGATACTTCCACGTGACGTTGTGGCAGTGATTATTTTTCTTGCGATTTTCATTGGGTACCACTGGTTTGAGCACTACGCTTCCCCTAGCTTCTGTACCACAATCGCAGCCTCTGTGACTTTGAAAACAGTATGATGATGGCCACCTCTAATGCAAACCTATATTAGAGGTGGCTATGGAATGATACAAACATCTGAAAACTGTTGCACTAATGCGCATTTTCTCGAATGTAGTGTGAAAGTCTCTCTACGTTAGTCGTATTGTTCTGTGGTATGTCGGTCCCACATCCCACATGCGATAGTGGTTTGTCTGCAACCAGCCATAAGCTGCGTACACATATACGCGCTTCCAACCCGAGCACGCTCCGCCCTCGTACCGCCCTCGTTCTTCCATCGTGCCGCAGTCGCTCCGCCCCCGCTCTGCAGTCGCACCCATCATGAACGTTACGGAAGATGTAAGATCTTCTCGCGTTCCCCGGTCGAACCACTGTTGCTCCCCGGTCGATCATCAATCGCTCTGCTGGAGTGACGTTCGGTTGCGGAGCAGAGCGAGAGTCTGTACGCACCTTTAAGATTACATTTTTGTATTATTTATATAATTTAAACTCCTTCAAGAATTCGAACCATAAAAACCTTCAGTCAGTTGAGAATAATATCACTGAGCCAGTATCTCCAACTCCACAATTACACATAAATATAGTATATCTTGGAGTATAAAAATTATTAGTGTACAACACTTGTAAACAGGTAGTATTTTGTAAAGAATTAATCATTATTCTTGTTGTCTGACAGTTAATTAGTTGTTCCAATTGAAAATTGTGAGTATATTATGAATTAGGTGGATGTAAATAGAACTCAGGGAACAAAGAGAAAAAAGTTAATACGGAACGAGAACTTCTATAACTCATTTCATGGATACATGAATACATCGATGACGATATAGTTTTATATATAATGTAGACGAATAAAGGAAACAAAACCGAAATAAGAATGGATAAGAAAATTAGAATTCGGAGAAGGAGCCGGGGAAGCAATCGGTGAATAACGATTTCGGGAAACACTTTCGAAGTTTTTCGCCGGAAACGCTCTAAAATATCAATAAAAACTTTATTTGACGGCGTTTTTAGGAGCTGTGCGAGCGCCGATAAGAACAGCCGGGTCATAAAATGTTGCACGAGTTAAGTCTGTGCTAAAACTCGCTGCCAGCGAATTATCGGCGAGACCGATTCACATTAGGCAATCTCCGGTAAGACGGCTTCACACTGTGCGATGAAATGTAGACAATCTTTCCTGTAGGATGCAATGGAGTAAATCTTTCGTATTCACTTATTAAAACTGTAAATTGGATTGGTTGATTTAAGAGGTGCCCCCCAAACCCATGGACGCCCCCCTGAATTTAGAAAATATAGACTCTATCCGGTAAGACGGCTTAACACTGAACGATGAAAAATGTAGACTATCTTTCCTGTAGGATGCGATGGAGTAGGTCTTTCGTATTGAAGCAAATCAATAATAAAAAACATTTTAAAAATGAAGTAAAAGCTTGGCTTCTATTACAAAATGATGTGGAGAATTTATTCTCAAGAGTAGAATAGATATGAATTTACGGGTTTCATTGGATGAATGTCTTCTCTCTCTCTTGGAAATTGTGTGAAGATAATATTATTATTCAAGCTACATGAGTAATTTTCCTAAAATGTAGATAATTATGGACAGAAATTTATAAAATGAAATTTATTAGTCTGCTAATTGCCTGGAATGTGCATTGATTGTTGGTTATTCTTTTCAAATGAAGGGAAAGTAGATAAAAATTTGATATACATGTATTTTCTAAACTAAAATTCCTCACCCTGTCATATTATGCAAGTTCCGACTCGGCAAAATAATTCATTGCTTTTTTTCTTTCTTAATTAAAAATATGAAGGTACTTTTAGTCCTCGGGGTACTTGAAATTATTTATTCTTCTTTTGATGTAAATGAATTATTGTGATTTCTTTGTACAACGTGTAATTGTATTATTTTTATTATCTTTATATTATCTTTATTTTTTATAATTTGCAAGATTGTTGTTGTTATATATCTACTGTACTATTCATAATTTCTGATTATGTGAAATGTATAAATTGGAAGAATAAATGAATTTATTATTATTATTATTCACTTATTAGAACTGTGAATTGGATTAGTTGATTTAAGAGGTGCCCCCCAAACCCATGGACGCACCATCCCCCCTAAATTAAGAAAAATATAGACACTATCCAGTAAGACGGCTTTACACTAAGCGATAAAATGTAGAATATATTTCCTGTAGGATACAATGGAGTGAGCCCTTCCTATTTACTGATTGAAGCTGTTAATCAAATTAGTTGATTTCAGGGGAGGTCACCCCCCAAGCCCATGGACGCATCTCCCCTAGATTTAAAAAAAGTTCAGTTTCTACAGAAATATTTTCGTTTCTGCTGGCCTTTTTTTGGCGGTCTACCAAGGTTTGATTGAAATCTGCTAGTCAAAGATTTGTCTAATGACAAGGAATTTAGACTTTCATATACATCAATATAAAAAAAAAACAATTCTAATTATGGCTTCAATTGAAGATCAGAGAGTTTAGGTGTTTCTATAGTAGGGTCCACGTTAAAATGGCGGTGGAGAAAGATAGAAAAACAGTGTTGTCGATTCTCTTCCTTGTTACTTTTATAGAATATTGCGATACTGGTATATCTTAAGCTGCGTACACATATACGCGCTTCCAACCCGCACCGAGCACGCTCCGCCCTCGTTCCTCCATCGAACCACAGTCGCTCCGCCCACGCACCCATCTTGAACGTTACGGAAGATGTTCTTCGTTACGGAAGATGATCTTCTCGTGTTCCCCGGTCGAACCACTGTTGCTCCCCGGTCGATCATCAATAGCTCTGCTGGAGTGACGTTCGGTTGCGGAGCAGAGCGAAAGTCTGTACGCACCTTAATGTAATATGATCGGTTTATTCTTGTTTGAAATATTGAAATAAATTCGTAAAAAAATATTTTTCAATGATTGAATAATGAGTTTTATAATTGATATTGGTTGGATATTCTATAAATGAGTCATATTTCTACATTGCTGAAAAACGATCTGTCAACATTGCAAGTAAGAAAAGGATAGCGCTAATTGCTTTTTCGAATGATTGAAATGAGTGTTAATCAAATACTGATATTATAACAGGGCCCTCATTCTAATCAAACCTACCTAGTCTCTGGTGATACATTTGTCCAATAACAAGGAATTTACACATCCATATACATCAATATGAAAATAGTTATTTGTGCAACTAGTGCGCAAAGTGACAGTTTGCTGTACCGAGGGCGAGGGCGGAATGTTTTCTTGAGTGCGGCAGAGGAACTTTGCGCACGTATTTCACATTAAATTTTTCCTACAGTTACCATTGAAGAAAAGTGGTTGATTATGGGTAAAATGATGGCTGAAATCCATCAAATGTTTGTCTCTATAATTTCGTTATTAATAACAACTTTGATTTATTTTAAACTTGATAATCCAATTGAAAATTAATAATTGATAATTTATTCAAATTAAAAATTAAATTAATACAATTAATTTGAAAATTTTAATAATACTGAGTTAATCCTAATCTCTAAATAATTTTTCAACCAATGAAATTTATGAATGAAAAAAAACATTATTTGAAATAATGAATAATTAATAGTATTCAAAATGTTAAATTCAATGAGTTATCATTGTTATTTATTTGAAAATCAGCAAAAATATAGATAGAACAGATTCGCATTCAAAATACACGCCAACAATGTCAACAGCTGATTGGGATGGCTGCAAGATAATACGCAAAGTAATTATAGTACGCAAAGTAATACTTTGCGCACTAGAGCGGAAAAGTGATATTTTGCGTTCTGTAATCAGTGCAGGAATGGTCACTTTTCAAGGTAACTTTAGGAAAAACAATTTTAATTGTTTCTCACATTACAAATCTGAGAGTTTAAATGTTTCATAATTGGAACTTACAAAATAGTAGAAAAGCTTAACAATTTACACTACTGTACCGTAATAAATAGAAAAATACTGTTCACTATAGAAAAGGAAGCACATGAACTAAAAATACAGTCGAATTGAAACATTTGAGCAATCATTTTTAAACATTTTTTAACAGCAAGACATTGCTCTGTGTTCCATATATTCGCAATGCATCAATTATGCGCCTCTTATAAACCTCTCTCACTCTTCACGCCTCCCCCTCTTCCGCTCATTTATTCCCTTTTGTTCTCCTTCATGAAAAATATCCCGTTGAGAATTCAAAAAGCTCGTCAAGCTCTGAGAGGATAGACAGAGTGAGAGAGAGTGAGTGTGAGTGAGACACAGTGAGAGAGAACAGCTCACTCCAAGTCATAAACATGTTAACGGGTCTAGCCTGCAATGCTCTGGGTTTAATGTCTCGCTTATTCGTTAAATACACTTTCACGAGCAAGAATATTCTTCCTTGCTTCTTCTTCTACTTCTTCTGTTTTTCCTTTTCTTCCTCATCTTCTCCTTCTTCTTCATCAACATCATCTTCTTCTCTTCCTATTTCCTATCCTTTACTATCCTCCATTCTTATGCTTCTTCTACTCTACTTGCTCTTTCTGCTACTACTCTATTAGTGTTATTATTCTTCACACCATTCTCTTTCATCTCTCTAGAATCGTGTTGTTGTTTCTCTCTTGCATGTATTTCAGTTCATCTCGTTCTGTATTCTACTTGGAGAAACTGTAGTTTCTACCTCTCTTCTTCAATCCTCTCTCTTGTACCCTACTTTTAATACAATTTTCCTTTTTGTCTTATGATCTGTTTTCGTTATTGTACCACCATTAACCTCCTCCTCTTTCTCTTTTTCCCCATCTCAGTCTACGTTTTCATTCTATTCTTTTTCAGGGGTGATCCGTGGTCTAGTGGATAGAGTGCTTGCGTAGCAGCATAGAGATCCCGGGTTCAAACCCTCACATAACCAAAAGATTTTTAATCAGATCACTCCCGTGTTATCGGATGGGCACGTTAAACTGTCGGTCCCGGCTGTAGTATGGCAGTAGTAGGGCCCTGAAGTATTCAGGCGGTGGGACCTTCCCGCAAGGGACTCCCCACCAACAAAAGCCATAAGAATTTACTTTTTTTCAGTTTCTTTCGTTTCTCATACACCACCCTTATAAAATAATTATTATTCAACGAAAATCCTAAATAAATGCTGCAAATCACCCCGAAGACTTCTGATACTGCAAACATTGACATCAGGGTTGACAGCTAGATGGAAATTCGATGAGAACTACTATCCAAAAATTAGTTGCCAGCCCGGGAATCGAACCCGGTACCTCCCAATTACTAGTCAGGAATGCTTACCCTTACACCAAACTGACAATCTCTGGATAGCAGCGCTCATCAAATGCATTCTCTATTTAATTCCATCTGCCACCCTTATAACATTTTTCTTCCTTTTAATCGTCTTACTGTCTTACTCCTTCCCATCAGATTCTCTCATTCCTGTTTTCCAATTTTATAGAGTAGAATAGTTATACAGAAAGTAGTAATACAGTAGTTCTCAAGGTTTACAGTAATTCCAATCATTTTTCGTCTCTCTCTTCCTAGCATCACGTTTTCTTCTTCCTCTATCCCTTGTCCTTCTTCTCCTCTTCCTGCTACTTCTCTTTTTCTAGCCATTCTCTTCCCCTTCCTTCTTTCTATTCATATTCATCTCTTAGCTTCAAATCCGTTTCTCCTTGATCCAGCTGTTCTTCTATACTCTTTCATTCGCTATTTTCACCCACTGAATTTCTCAACGCACTAAAATCCTAAGAGAATAGAGTATAGTGTCCCCTGTTTACCAAACTCTCTCTAAATCTTCCTCTCTTACAAACCCTCTCTCTCTCCCTCATCCTCTGGTTTCCTCTCATCTCACGTATTGGTGGCTTTTATTCTCCACCCGTTTCCATTTTTTATTATGGTCGCTGAAAAATCATGATCACATCACATGAATGAATTTTTCACTGAATGAAGATTTGTCGAGCGTCATAACATAACATCCATGTAGTCTACACATACTGAGATTCATCAAATCCTGTTATATCATCAAAAAAGACGAAGATATGGAACAATTTAGTTGACCACGAACTCGATCTAAATAATGTTTTATAGAAAATGTGTTGAAGTTTTGACCGATGAAAGTATTCGAATGTTATCGTCGAGCATACATACACACGAACCTGCAAACCACCAACAGACGGGATTCGATTCGATCCTCAAATGGAAAGTAGGAACTCGCTACGCTCGTCCAAGAAGTCGAAACGATTCTTCAAGGAACCTTCTCATTTACCCCTTACCATCAACAGTATCACAATATTACCTTATAATGAGAATTTCAAATATCTAATGACTAGCCGTCAGGCTCGCTTCGCTCGCCATATCCGTCTAGCCAGATGGATCGTCCAAGAATGAGATCGGCAGGATCGCTTCGCTCGCCTGCATTTTTCATTTGAGTATTCTTATCATATGTTAGGACGATCCAGTCGGGGGTCCAGACTAGACGTCTGGCTAAACGGATATGGCGAGCGAAGCGAGCCTGACGGCTAGTGATAGTATAATATTCCAAGGAATAGCTGTGATTGAAGTAGCAGTGCCCAATCAATTTTTCATTGATTGCATAACATTCATGATAGCATTGAAATGCATTTTAATCTTCAACTTGGTGACAACCTAACAAAGTCAACTTAATTTAATGCCAACCTGACAAAATTATTAATTTAGCTACCAGTTAACAACTGTTTCGAAGAGGTACTCTCTCTAGATTATAGTTCTATATTAACATATGGTATGGACATTTTTCAATTATAGTTAAGAGAATAAGAAGAATATGCATGCTAAAAGACGAACTTTAAACCCTTAAAAACCACCCTTAAAGTTAAAATATTGCCAAAAGATTTCTTAGTGCGCCTCTAAAGGGCCAACTGAACTTGAACTTGAACTACAGAATTTGAACGTTTTTGGTCCGTTAGATTTTTAGTTCTGCGAGTGAGTGAGTGAGTCATTCAGTCAGTCAGTCAGTCAGTGAGTGAGTGCCATTTTGCTTTTATATATATATATATATATATATATATATATATATATAGTCTCGTTCCTGTTTAGGGCTATTTGTAATACTAGTAGTTCTGTGAACAGTAGACCTCGCGCAGTTATAGACCACAGTCTCCACTAATACTGTCCATCAGAGTAAATTCTGTCCTGTCCCATCGTGTCGGTGAGATATCGGTATATAAACGACTAATGTATGTTTGGGTTGTTGTTTCGAAAATGCTAATAATTTGATGTAAACAGCTATGCTACTGCTACTATCATCAAAAGCTTACCGAGTTGAAAGCAGAGAAAAGTCGGAAGAAATGCTATGCAGATATGCTACTTCAAGTTATCAATTGCATGCCTCATTGCATGCAATTTATAATCCACTCGACAGCTGAGTCAATAGCTCGAGAGACAATACTATGTTATTCAGTTATGCGTTATTGCATGCAATCAATAGTTCATTTAATAGTGCATAAAAATTGAATTTAATGAGGAATGCAATTAATAGTCCACACAGTAGTTGATTTTCTACCAAGTTACATCGAGATATAAATTATTGCATGTGCTATTGCATGCAATTAATAATCCACTCAACAGCTGATTTATGATGAATAATTCTAAAGTCTGATTTTACGGTAATATTGGCGTTCAAAGGAGACTCCTTTTCCTTTTTTATTATCCTTAAAATGGAAAATTTCAAAAAACCTTATGTATACGTCGACGCGAAATTCAATAAGGAACATACCTGACAAATTTCATGAAAATCTATTGCTGCGTTTCGATGTAAATGCGGAACATGGATCTAAACATAAAGAGAAATGAAAAACCGACGACTTGTGAATCTTAGACCTCACTTCGTTCGGTCAATGATAGCTATATAAATAAAATTGAGAACTTCATCTACTCCAAATATACACCAGAGAACTGAATAGCAGGAGGAGATTTGAAGAATGAAACTGTCCAAACATATTGTATAGTTTTACGATATTATTAGTTTACTACAGCCATGTTCAGCTCATTACTTTAGAAGCCTTAAGATGGGAACCAAAACAAATGGAGCATGAGGACATTGAGGCTAGTGTTTAGAGAAGTGGAAGACTATAAAAGAGAAAGACAGAGTAAATGAGGAGAGGAGAATCAAAGAAGAGTGAGAGAAAATGAGAAGGGGAAAACCATAAAAGAGAAAGAGACAGTGGATAAGGAGAGGATAATCAAAGAAGAAAGAGAGACAATGAGAACGGGAAGAACATAAAAGAGGAAGACAGAGTAAACGAAGAGAGGATAATCAAAGAAGAAAGAGAGACAAAGAGAACGGGAAGAACATAAAAGAGGAAGACAGAGTAAACGAAGAGAGGATAATCAAAGGAGAGAGAGAGGAAATGAGAAGGGGAAGACCATAAAAGAGAAAGACAGAGTAGATGAGGAGAGGAGAATCAAAGAACAGAGAGAGGAAATGAGAACGGGTAGAACATAAAAGAGGGAGAAACAGTGGATAAGGAGAGGAGAATCGGAGAAGAAAGAGAGGAAATGAGAAGAGGAAGACCATAACATCAATCGTTGACAATCTGGCCGATTCCACTCGATTGGCTGGGCTACAAAATCAACTCAACTCAAGCTAGGACTCTCAACTTAACTAGGCAATATATGGGAGAGAGATCCTGACTATGTTTGGAAATCACAGAAAAAGTCTATTGGCTGGAAGAATAGCAGGCAGGCGTCTCTGGTTTGGATATTTTCGGGATTGTGTGTAGTAGGGCTTGTGGAAGGAAGGGATTGATTGGTTGATTGATTGATTGGGTACTTTATTTATGTAGATTACAATATATACTGGCTTATACACTTATGTACACTTATTGATGGGAGGTGAAGTGGAGGAAGAGGAGGACGAAGTAGAGATAGAGGAGGTGAAGGAGAAAGAGAATGAGGAGATGGAGGAGGAGAGGATTAAGGTGGATGAGGAGAGAAAAGGAGGAAGAGGAGGGATAGGAGGAGGAGGAGGAGGAGGAGGAGATGAGGGAGAAGGAGAAGATGAAGAAGAAGTAGGAGAACCAGAAGAAGAAGAAGAAGAATAAGAAGAAGACGAAATAGAGATAGAGGAGGAGGAGAATGAGGAGTTGGAAGAGGAGAGCATCAAGGAGGATAAGGAGGAGGAAGGGGGAAGAAGAAGGAGAAGGAGGAGAAGTAGGAGGAGGAGGAGATGAGGGAGAAGGAGAAGATGAAGAAGAAGTAGGAGAACCAGAAGAAGAAGAAGAAGAAGAATAAGAAGAAGACGAAATAGAGATAGAGGAGGAGGATAATGAGGAGTTGGAAGAGGAGAGCATTAAGGAGGATAAGGAGGAGGAAGGGGGGAAGAAGAAGGAGAAGGAGGAGAAGTAGGAGGAGAAGAAGAAGGAGATGAAGAAGAAGAAGAAGAGGGAGAGGAAGAAGAAGAAGAAGAAGATTTAGATGAATTAGAATGAGAAGAAGAAAAACGAAAATGGATAGCAACAATCAGCTATGAGAATTAAAGCCAATATTATATGGCTGGATGCAGCCATAATATTATGGAGAGGATTAAATATTATGGAGGATGCAGAAGGATGTAGAAGAGATGGAGGCGGAGAAAGAGAATCATGAGGAGAAGTAGAGGGAAAAGAAGTAAGTGGATGAGGAAAAGAGGTAGAAGAAGAAAGAAAAGAAGAAGAGGAACAAAAACAACAACAGCAAGTAGAAGGGGAAAGAGGAGGAGGATTTCGAGGAGGATTAGGAAGAGGAAGATGACGGGGAGTGGTTGGAGAATGGGGAAAGGTAAGGAGGAAGAGGAGGAGATAATTAGGGGAGGAGGAATTTTAAAAAAATGAGATAAGCAGAGAGTAAAAGAATGAAAGAAAATGAAATGAAGAAAGGAAAAATTCACAAATGAGTGATCAAACAAGAAAAGAGGATTTCTAAAAAAGTGAAATGAGAAAAAAATTAGGAGAAATATGTGAGGTTTGTAAAGTAAACCAAAGAAAGAAAGTAAATACTGTACAGTATAAAGAAAATATACCAGAGAGACAAGGAGATGTATATACTATACGTCTCAGTCCTAATCTTCTAAATGAAAAGCTTCGATAGGCCAGCTTTTAACATAGGCAATTGCAGGGGTTGGCTTTTCTTCCAGGTTATAAAACTGATTTGTGAGCTCCATGTCGCAGCATTTGGGAAGGAATAGAGGAAAAGGGATTAACCAAGAATCGAAAACAGAAGGAAAGAGCGAAAAGTGAGAGAATGAGTTTGCGATTTTTGGATCAACAAGAAATATGTGATAAATTAGGAGAGAAAGGAATTAGATGAATTGGGGGTGAAAATTGTGACAAATGTGGGGGATGGAAGAATGAGGGGAAAATGTGTATTTGGAACAATAAAGATGTGAGAATACGAAGGAGGAGGGCGTTGGTGAAAAAAGTAAATTTTGGAAAAAGAAGGAATGTGTGAATAGTGGGAGAGAGGAGAGGATGTGAGAGAGAGAGTGAATATTAATTTTGAAACAACTAGGAATGTGACAAATAGAAGAATAATTGAGATCAAATAACATTTCTTCATTCATGCAGATTACAATATACACATATACTATTTGTAGCAAATAACAGAAAACACTTTAAAGTTTGTAATATAAATTGAAACAGGCGACACAAGATATAAATAGATTGAAAACACTACTTAAAAACTCACATTATAAACTTTATTTTTGATTTGAGTGTGATATTTTTGTTTTTTTATTCTGTTTTCAACCGTCAAAATTTAAAATCTTAGTTTTCGTTGTTTTTTTAGTGGAAATGGACTAAATTTTAGTAAAGTGAAATCATAACCCTATTTTGGACTTTTAAAGTGCTATCTAAATTTGGGAAAGAAATAGTACAAGGAGTATCCTTAGTTTTTCTATCCCAATCAGTGCTTCTCTGTAACAAATATAAATAAATAAAATAAATAAATAAAATTTTCGGGAACTGAGTTCCCTTCCTCAACCGAGCAGTATCAGACTATCAATTTATCCCAATAAATTGGGATTTCAAACTGTACCACTCACTGCTCGGTTGAGGAACGGAACTCAGTTCCCGAAAATTTCCGTTTATAATGTAACTTTTTAAGTGTTTTCAATCTATTTATATCTTGCGTCTCCTGTTTTAATTTATATCACATAATTATACTGTATATGATAATATACAGTAATTTCTTACAGAAGTTTTCAATGGGTTTACAAATTATAAACTAAAGAATTATTAATCAATTAAATAACAGAGTTTATCAGATATTGCCAATGGTGTAACAACCGAAACCGGTCTTTCAAACCATCATTAAAATTATAGATGGAATTAAATAGAGAATGCATTTATTTAATGCATTCTCTATTCAATTCCATCTATAACTGGTTGGCCGCTATGGCTTCGTATAAAATGAGCGCTGCTATCCAGAGATTGTCAGTTTGGTGTAAGGGTAAGCATTCCTGACTGGCAATTGGGAGGTACCGGGTTCGATTCCCGGGCTGGCAACTAATTTTTGGATAGTAGTTCTCATCGAATTTCCATCTAGCTGTTAACCCTGTTGTCAATGACTGCAGTAGCAGAAGTCTTCGGGGTGATTTGCAGCATTTATTTAGGATTTTCGTTAAATAATAGTGTTATCAATAAAATTTGTGGTTTTTCGACAATTTATCAGTCTTTTTATTTTATAAGTATAATTACCACAATTTCTCAACTACACGAAAAGTGAAATTATTGAACAACTGTATATGAGTGACGAAGCAATCCAAAATTTCTAAAGGACTAAATTTTATTTGAGTGTGAGAGGATGAAACAAGAGAGCAAGAAGAGGAAAAGAAGGATGTAAATTCTAAAACATTGGAAACAACTAGGAGAGGGACAATTTGGGAGGATGAGGGAAGAACGAGTAAAAAAGAAGATGGAGAGGATGGAAATTATGTGAACTTGGGAACTACAAGAAATGTGACAGAGATATCACATGTTCAATGTTGTTGTTTGTCCCTTTTGGATCGATTTCCGAATTAAGAAGGAGATACTGAAATAAGGTCTCCTCACCCTCCGTCACCACTGAGGAGGAGATAAAGAAGAGTAAAAGAAGAAGGAGAAGAAGGAGAAGAAGAAGAAGAAGAAGAAGAAGAAGAAGAAGAAGAAGAAGAAGAAGAAGAAGAAGAAGAAGATGATGATGAAGAAGAAGAAGAGGAAGAAATGTTGTGATAGGGGTGGGGTGGAAGCAATTTATCGGCCAATCTGTTTTACTGCGTTTGTCGGGATTGGATGGTTACCCCCTTCCTTTTCCAGAGTTACCCCCTCCTCTAGGGTTAGCCTTGGGCTAACTGGGATTGCCCTTCAGTTGTACGGATGAAGAAAGAGAAGAAGAAGGAAGAGAAGTAGAAGAAAGAGAGAGAGAGAGGGAGATTGAAAAACAAGAAGGAAGGGTGGAGAGTGAAGAAGGAAGATGACATCTCCCAAGATGAACCCAACTCATAGTGATGCTGGATGTATCAGACAGTCTCCTTCCTCACCTGCTCCTTCATTTTTTCTTCATCTTTTCGTTGTTCTCCTCATCGTGCTCCTCTTCTCTCTTTCGCTTCTCATTATTTCTCATTTCCTTTCTCATCTTCTTCTTTTTCTTGTAATTTTCCCTTCTTGTTCTACACCACTTTATTCTTGTAGACTATTTATAATACTGTACCACCAATGTTTTTAGGATTCTTCGCACACCCTTCCAAAATGTTGTATTCGAAAAGTCACTTTTCACAATTTCTTTTTCTTCCCAATTTCATCTATTTCCTCCCTTTTTTCTGTTTTAGCTTCTTTTCATCGATATACAATAAAAAATCTTTCCACAAATGAAATATTATCCAATATTCTAATTCCCATGTGCAGAAAATGAATCAAGTTTACCAAAATTAAGTCTTATGCAGCATGTAAATTTCAACTTAGCTATTATGTGAATATAAATATTGTAGACAATCACTTGAAACATATCTCCAGAACACTGGCCCTCAACAAATTTAGGAAAATCAAGTGCAATACCTCAATAATAATTATAATCTCGTGACTCTCATTGATTGATTCATTCATGATAATTCATCAACTTGTCTCTCACTGATTGATTCATTCACGACAATTTATAAATTTGTAATAATTGATAATAATAATTTATTATCAATTATATATATTATAATTTAAAATAATTATTATTATATAATTTTATTTATTATTATTTTCAATTAATTTTATTTAATTATTAAATAATTTAATATAATTCTTATATAATTTAAAATAATTTATTAATTCACGACTAACAATGATGACATCATAGATCAGTTATCAAGGGGCTCTGTATTTCACCAGAACCAGCAATTTAATTTATTGTGACATTCACTTTAAAGCATCAGCTTTGTATAGCATTACCTGAATAGGTAGCATTACATGAGTAATGTTGACATGAAGAGTCATGAAGATCAGCATGAAATCATGAAGCCAATCATCATTACAAATGCAAGAGCCAGCGCCGCCAATTTACAGCGATATACTGTCGCTAATCTCCCTTACAATTTTATAATTACAATATTGTAACTGCCTCCCTTACAATTTCGCCGCATAATGAATGGGCGCAAAAGCGATTTCAACGCACCAAATTTCAAATCACCCGCCGAAATCAAATTATCCCCGCGCCGATGCAACGTTTAATGCTGTGATATTACCGATTACCGTACGATAAATTACCGTGTGCATCTCTTGTGGGTGCTACGAATTTAATTACTGGCATAGGTTGTACAAATTACCTGTGTAGTTTCGATTATTGTTTGTTGACGTGTGGAGTTGTGAAGTTTAAGTGTAAATAATTGGGCTGAATTGAATGAAAAAGACTAAGAAATTGTCAAAAAACCACTGATTTATTGATACAGTAATTAGAAAGACCGGTTTCGGTTATTACACCATTGTCAATCTCTGATAAACTCAGAGTTTGAGTCAAGTTTATCAGAGATTGACAATGGTGTAATAACCGAAACCGGTCTTTCTAATTATCAATAAATCAGTGGTTTTTTGACAATTTCTTAGTCTTTTTCATTCAATATGAATAATTACCACAATATCAACTTCTCAACTACACAAAAAGTGGAAAAAAAGAAAAATTGGGCTGAACATTAATCTGTACCATAGAGAAAAGATTGCATAAGAAGATATATTTTATGGATCGTTTATGATCCAAATTTAAAGCCAATTTTCTTGTAATTCAATCATTGTCCACTACTGCCTATTAACTGTTCTTGCTTGGTTACAGTGTGAGAATAGCACATTATGAGAAGCTACCAGCGTCACATAGCTTCACGAAATAGAACTACTAGGACTATCAGCTTGAGTTGACAGTGAAATTTGGAACATAAACGCCCTAAACCATAGTTATAGGATTCTTATGTATACCTGTTTATTCTTATACGCATGGCTATCGTCTCTATGTTTATGCTAACAACAATTATAACATTTTTCTTTGGCTATAAGATAATTTTGTATCTTTTACATTTACTGTGAAATGAGTTTTGTTCAGACAAACAATATTGTCACATTATCAAATGAACAAACTGGTAAATATGTCAATGGAAGTAATAAATAATAGCTGGAATAATAACTTCTAAGTAACTTCTTCTTGTTGAAGAGCACCTAGTTACTTATCACTTATCAAAGTACAAAAATATTTCTACTGTGAATAGACTATAGACACCAATTCAAAATACATTCTGTAGTGAATGAAGCTAACATGATGAATGTAACAATTCATGTAATGAATGTATTTCAACATAAGTACATCCGTAGTGCATAGATTTCAATAAACTACATTCTCAACCTATGACACTAGACGGCTAGACTAATAATAATAATAATAATTTACAACAGAACTTCATAGTTCAATATAAATGAATTTAGAGTTCACTATAATACCGTTCGTGTCCAACATTCTCCATAAAACACATGTGGAGTGAAAAGGGATTTCCGGAATCGATAAATTCCTACAATAAAAATCACTTTAAAATGTCAGCTACGTTTGCAAGGGAAGCGTTCATGTTATTCATAAAAATAACTGCAAGTTTGAAGTAAATCTGACTACACAAAAATACATTTCTAACCTCATATCACAGTTTATGGAACACTTTCTATGGAACACATAATAATGGTTAATATATTCAGTGTGATACTTCCTGTAGGGCACATAATAAATTCCAATATAATACAGTGAATACAAGAGACGATGGTCAATAAAAACACCCACAGATTGAAATGGGACAGTTGTCCAATGTAATGACATACCGAGGACGCAGCGTATTCTATGTAGTTGAAATCACTTTAAATTGTCAGGAATCCTTATGGATAACACTCAATATTCCACATTCAACTAATACTGATAGATTGGAGTGTATCTCACTTCATAGGTGAATTTCTCCAATAAACAATCGCCTCACTTTACTTGTGTGGGATGTTATAATCTATTTTTTATCTATATCTATATTGATATTCACTTTAAACTGACAGTATTCCTAATAGATAACATTAATGCTCCACATTCCACCAATGCTGAAAATTTAAAGTGAATTTTTCTATTATATCTATAACAGAAACTGTATCGTTATCAGCTATAAGTCTATATCTATATCTGTATCTATATCTGTATCTATATCTATATCTGTATCCATATCTGTATCTATATCTATATCTGTATCTATATCTGTATCTATATCTGTATCTATATCTATATCTGTATCTATATCTGTATCCATATCTGTATCTATATCTATATCTGTATCTATATCTGTATCTATATCTGTATCTATATCTATATCTATATCTATATCTGTATCTATATCTATATCTGTATCTATATATGTATCTATATCTATATCTGTATCTATATAGATGTATATATCTGTACGCCTACTGGAACTTTGGCGTTACTCCATTTACGATAGTCTACTACGTTCATTCATAAGTCGGGCTTGTTAGCTCCATTCATCGGCACCATTCATTCATCGATTGTAAAAAACTCTGGTTGCATAATAATCGCGCCTGGCTGATAATATTGGCGCGGCTGCCGATTGGAACGTAGGTTGGAGGAGAGGGAGAAAGTAGATATGGAAATGGAATAGTAGAAGAAGAGAGAACTAGGTGGTTAAGAGTAGGGAAAGGTTGTAGATGAGTGGAATGGAATGAGGTAGATATGGAGATAGAAGAGTAGAAGAAGAGCGAATTAGATGAGTAAGAGGGGGAAAAGGTTGTAGATGAGTGGAATGGAATGAGGTAGATATGGAGATAGAAGAGTAGAAGAAGAGCGAATTAGATGAGTAAGAGGGGGAAAAGGTTGTAGATGAGTGGAATGGAATGGAATAGAGTGAGGAAGAGGATAAAAAGATAGTGGATGAATAAAATGTAAAGTAGAAAAGAAGTACAAGTAGATGAATAAAATGGAATATGTTTAAAATAGAAAAGAAGTGCGAATAAAATAGAATACGGTAGAGAAGAGCTTATGAGAAAACGTATTAAAATATTATGAAGCCTTTGGAGGTTATGAAGAAATTGAGTTTTTGGAGATGAGAGAGAAATGTAACAGGAATGAGAGGGATAGATGGACAGAAAGTGGTGATTAATAGTTAGAGAACAATTTTATAACAAAGTCAATACACAATAGATCTTCTGGAGATTTGAAATCTGGAAGGCGAAATTTCCCGTTCCTGATAGCATTAATAACTCACCTATCCAGTGAAAAGACTCTCTGATTTTTGAAATTCTCATTTGTACAGTGAATTCTCAGCTTTTTCATTATCATAAATATAAATATAAATAAAATCTATATATAAAAGCGAAATGGCACTCACTCACTCGCAGAACTAAAAATCTACCGGACCAAAAACGTTCAAATTTAGTAGGTATGTTCAATTGACCTAAGAACGGATTTGGAAAAATTTCCAAAGATACGCCCAAAATCTGCGTTTCTCCAGCGTTTTTCGAGCGTTTCCTCAGCTTTATCGAGAACAAATGAACAGAAAATGTTCAAATCTAGTAGAAAGCTCAGCTAGGGTGTAATAATGTTCTGTTAGAAGGAATTTGCAATAACGTCAAAGATACGCCCAAAATCGGCGTTTTTCCAGCGTTCTTTTGCTTTTTCTCAGATTTATCGAGAACAAATGAACAGAAATTGTTCAAATTTAGTACAGAAGCTCAGCTAGGTTTTCTCAGTTCTTTCATCAAGTAATAGACAGAAAATGTTCAAATTTGGTGCAGAGGTTTAGCTAGGGTCTAAGAATTTTGTGATGAGGTGACTTTAATATTTCATCAAAGATACGCCCAAAATCAGCGTTTTTCTCAGCTTTTTTGCGTTCTCTCAGTACTTTGACTTCCTGATGGAATGAAGCATGCTCAAATGGAAAATGCAGGCGAGCGAAGCGTCCCTGCTGATCTCATTATTGTACGATCCAAACGGTGGTCCAGGGGGTGGAGCCCCCTGGCTAGACGGATATGGCGAGCGAAGCGAGCCTGACGGCTAGTATAATAAAATGATAATGATAATTTCCCAATAATAAAGCTGAATTTGCTGAGCCTATTAATCTATTAATTAGAATTCCTAGCAACCTATTAATCTATCTATTAGAATCATTTGCTGAGCCTGGCTAGACGGATATGGCGAGCGAAGCGAGCCTGACGGCTAGTATAATATAATGATGATTTCCCTATAATAAAGCTGAAGTTGCTGAGCCTATTAATCTATTAAATAGCATCCTAGCAACCTATCAATCTATCTATTAGAATTATTTGCTGAGCCTGGCTAGACGGATATGGCGAGCGAAGCGAGCCTGACGGCTAGTATAGTATAATAATAATAATTTCTTTATAATAAAGCTGAATTTGCTGAGCCTATTAATCTATCTATTAGAATTATTTGCTGAGCCTGGCTAGACGGGTATGGCGAGCGAAGCGAGCCTGACGGCTAGTAAAATATAATAATAATAATTTCCCAATAATAATGCTGAATTTTCTGAGCCTATTAATCTATTAATTAGCATTCCTAGCAACCTATTAATCTATCTATTAGAATTATTTGCTGAGCCTGGCTAGACGGATATGGCGAGCGAAGCGAGCCTGACGGCTAGTATAGTATAATAATAATAATTTCTTTATAATAAAGCTGAATTTGCTGAGCCTATTAATCTATTAATTAGCATTCCTAGCAACCTATTAATCTATTAGAATTATTTGTTGAGCCTGGCTAGACGGATATGGCGAGCGAAGCGAGCCTGACGGCTAGTATAATAAAATGATAATGATAATTTCATAATAATAAAGCTGAATTTGCTGAGCCTATTAATCAGATCCTCATTTCACTTTCCATCCTGGTACAGTATTCTCATAACAGGTTCCTTTCTCGATATAAATAGAAGAATGTCTTCGTATATCGTAGTCATGCATGAAACACCAGACAACATCACGATCAAAAAATGTAACACGACAGAGTTAACGGTTTATGCGCCGCGTGAGTCAACGACACGACACGACACGACACGGACACGTTCGCACGCTGCTCACGATCAGATTCGTACGATGCGCACGTTTTGCGCATGCGCCCACACTTGAAAACAGACAAACTATGAATGATTTCTATGAATGGAAGTGTAAAAGTGTGTGATAGCTATCTATGTGACTTAGTTCTCAAAAGAAAGATTATAGTTATTGACAATACTATTTCCATTGTTTTATTTCATTTCAAGAGTATGTTTTGAAAATACCTCTCTTCATCTCCTTGAATGTCAATAACTGTTGAGTGAGTATGGCCTCAATATGATCTCATTGGTCGAGACTAGATTTCAGCTGTAGTATGAATGCTCCTCCTACAAAATGGGCGTTTATTGTCTCGGCCAATGAGAGCCTTTCACGGTGCTAGCCCAGTCAACTAACTACCAATCATATGGCTCTATTCGCAACATAGGCGTAGTCCGCTGCCACTCGATTTCTCTTGCATTTTGAATAAATAAATGGTTAGACAATACATTGATGTAGACTTAATGTATTCTGATAATGACGAATGCTGAGATAATATTTCTCTGTTTTTGAGTAAGCGAAATTTATGTATATATATGTATGATGTATGTATATGTTGATTATTATACTGATGACTTTGTCAATAACATGTATTTGTTCACGACAATATAAACATTTTGAATTTTGAATTTGAATTTGAACTCGATGATGATAAATATGATGAATTAGTGTGACAATAAGACAAATTCAATTTACATCATCTTTAAGTGTGGAACAAGTTTAGAATTCAATATCTTATAGATCTGAATGTTATTAAACGAAAATCCCAATTAAATGCTGTAAATCACCCCGAAGACTTCTGCTACTGCAAATATTGACAACAGGGTAAACAGCTAGATAGAACATCGGGGTGATTTATAGCATTTAATTGAGATTTTCGTTTGATAATAATCATTCATTAATTACCATTTGAGCCAATGTGAATTCCAATCTATCTTATAGATCTTATAGGAGAGAAGAATTGTTTACTGTATACGTTTCTGAATAATTGTTGGAAATAGATCTGAACTTACAATGATTCGGATAACGGAGGATGGAGAATTGAAGAAAACATACCTGTAACAGAGAGAAAAGAGTTGAAGTACACCATAGTTTAGATTGTAAAGTGGAGTAATGATCATAGAAATGCTTGAATTTTGTATTAGGTTATTTCTAATACTATTAATCTATATAATAAGAGAGAGTAGGGTTGTGTTTGTTCGTGTGTTCGTTTGTTCGCATCAGAACATGTCAACTTGTGGATTGCATATTGGAAAAACGGGAATGATTTAGATCTCCAAATTTTGAACATAGATTCTAAACATATCAATCTCGTGCTCCTGGAAGCCCAAATTTCAATTTTCTCTCTAGATTTTTCAGAATTAATGTTCAAAATTCATTAATAGTACATACGATTTCATTAAAAAATCACCAAATCATACAAATGGTGGAATTAAAAAATATTATTATACAGGTATACAGGTGTAAAGTAGTATAGGAAAATTATGTTTGACGCATCATCACGTCTGAACTACTGGACTGATTAACTTGAAATTTTGAATATAGATTCTTGCTTAACCGAGGATGGTTACAAACCTATTTTAAATTCTTCAATATTTGATTACATCAAGTTTTCAGTTCAGAACATTTCTCTTAAAGGGGTAATTAGAAGATAGGTAAGATTGGGGATCCTTTTCGAATGATAAAAACAGGTTTTCCGTCACACCCAAATTTTTTCCGCCATTTTGGAACCACCACTTTGAATTCAACTTCTTTTTTTAATTGAAAGGTGGTCATATGATAGGATTTCCAGGGAAAAGGTATGGTGAAAACCGCACATTGATATTTCAAACCTTTCAAAATTTATTCTCATTCATTTCCTTTATTATAGTATAGAAGATGATAGATAAATGGATGATATATCCATCTATCTATCATCTTCTATACTATAATAGAGGAAAGAACTGGCTTAAAGACGTATACATGTGTAGAGGATAGGGAAATTTTGTTTGACGCATCATCACGTCTGAACTACTGGACTGATTTACTTGAAATGCAGCTTATAAATTCTTAATCAACCGAGGATTCTTATAGACCTATTTTCAATTCTTCTGGATTTCATTACGTCAAGTTTTGAAATAGACCCTTGCGAAGCACGGGTTACCTGCTAGTACTATAATAACCACACAAGAACAATAGAATGAATGGAAATTGGAGCAAATGAGTGTAACGTTGCCAGATAAGAATTGATCAACATTGTCCACAGTTGATTATACATGAGAATTGACTAATATTTTTATCATAAACCTGACGAATAATTGGCAACGTCTATGAGTGCGAGTGGGGCGTCTATTGGTGCGAGGCGTTGGGAGGTTCTCACTCGTTCCAGTTTCCTTCGGACTATTTTCGTGCGGTTGATTATGGAACAAATTTTATTTGAGGTTTATTGAAATTAAATCAATTTCCTAAATATTTATTGAGTCGGATTCACTTTGAACTTCCAGGATAGCTCACGATTCATCAATTAATCAATTAATCAATTATATTCCCATTTAATCAATTTGAAATGATTAAAGTAATTCTAAGTGACAGATTTTAAGTGAATCTTACTGAAGTGGATCTCACTTTATATAATGAAACACAACTTGAGGAAGAGGACCACCTTAGAAGTAGGAAGATGAGACGGAAAGAGATAAAAGAAGAGAAAGAGGAAGAAAGAGTGAGAGAAAGAATTCTTACTGATTGTCTTCAGTTGTAATTTTTCGGCTTTGCTCATCAAAAGAAGAATGTTACGCTTGTGCAACTCGGAAATAAGAGACAAATTGAGCGTTAAAGGAGGACAGGGGAGAGAATTATGAGGAGGAGGAGGAGTGAGAGGAAGAAGAGGAAGTGGAGGAGAAGGAGGAGGAAGAAGATGATGAGAAGGACAAGCTGGAGGAGGAGGAGGTGAATAAGTAAGAGGAGAAGGACGAGGAGGAGGAGGAAGTGGAGCAAGAAGATGATGAGAAGGAGAATCTGGAGGAGGAGGAGGTGAATAAGTAAGAGGAGAAGGACGAGGAGGAGGAGGTGGAGCAGGAGAATGAAAAGGAGTGGGAGGAGGAGGAGGAGGAGGAGGAGAAGGAGTAAAAAGAAGGATGAAGAGGAGCAGAAGGAAGGAAAAGTAGGAGACAAATTGAGATAAGGAGGAGCAGAATAAAAGCGAAAAAGATAAGAAAGAAGGAAAAGTAGGAGACAAATTGAGATAAGGAGAAACAGAATAAAAGCGAATAAGATAAGAAAAACTAATGTAAACAATATAAAACTTGTAGTACCCTCTCATTGAAATATTTTAATAACTACTAGTTTCGTCATACTTAGGCCATTTTCAAGTTAAAATGTAAAAATAAACAAGTTGATACTAGATGTTCATAGTTTTTTTTCAGATGATTTATTTATCTCTTATTCATTATTTTTTGGTTGAAGTTATTCAATTTTAATCATATTCACTTTTGATTTTATATTGTTTTTATTAATTTGATTAAAAGAGCCCATGTAAATGACGTGATTTTAAGAAAAACTATTTCAAAGCTGGAGGACCACAACACCACGATGTACCAAGCTGTAACAGAAACAAAGGAATAACTAATGAAATAACTATATGTGAGAAAAATAAGATGAAAAACGAGAAAGTAGCAGAGAAAAAGAAAAGGAAGAAAGTGAAGCGTGCTCACTTCACGTGTCTTTGGGATTGGAAATAGTGATTAGGAAAGAAACCGGACAAGACGTTTACGGTTGAACGGAAAACAAAGATCTATTAAGAGGATAGACAGAAGGAGACAAAGACGAAGTGGAAAAAGAAGATTTAGGAGATGAAGAAGCAGGAGGAGGAAGATGAGGAGAAGGAGAAGGAAGTATGAGAGGGGGTAATTAGTTGCAGCAGTCAGGACTTGGAGGAATAGAAGTACCGCTAATGGACTGTGGTGAAGAGGAAAGTGGCTGTCTTAAAAGATTGTAAACTGCTAGAGACCCGTGTCATGCTCTAACAGCATCCTTGAAGAGTTTCTTCTATTAGAAGAAGTCCACCAGAAGTTCTCTAATGAGAATAACCGAATAACCGGAACAGAAATATATTTCCTATTATGTTCTCATTTGATTAATGAAATTGGAAGATTCTAAATTCTAGAATTCGTAGGAGTTTTCTACTACGGTAAAGCCCCGCACACGCACACGTTTTTTGTTCGTACGATTTTTTGGCGTCCTTATGAATTCTATCAGATTGAACGGAGCTTGACAAACATAATCTGTTTAATCGTATAGAATCTATACCGTACGAACAAAAATCGATGTGTGTGTGTGGCCTCTAACCGGTAATGGATCGAACTGATTTTTCAAAGTTAAATTTATTTAATTTCTCAAGTGAGCAGTGTTTTGATTGATTTTTTGTTATTTACTTTTTGGAAATAAAGTTGACTTTGGATTCGAATTTATCGAATCAAAGCAATTGGGAAACAAAGTCAGGACATGTCAATATGTTCCTCCACTTCTAGTCTAAATGTTAGGTACTTGAATAATATAACCATTTTGAATGATTTTGGTTTTCTTGAGAAACTGAATCTATGTACAACTCACATGATCTGTGTATAGACTTCAATGTTCTGGATATCAGGCAATTATTTGTGAAAAATGCACTAATTTATATGTATAAGCACCATACTGACATTTTCATGAGAAATACCCACACATATCCCACAGGAACTACAATATCAGGAATAATAACACCTAGAATTAACAAAACATATTCATCCACAAACATTTATTACATAGTTCATATGCTTTTCAGGAATATTCCCAACAAACTCAGAGAATTTGATGCAGCATCTTTGGCAGTGTACAAACAAATTGTGAATCTTTGGCTAAACGAAATAGGTGGGGATGGAACCGAAAATATCATTAGCTCTGTTTATAGGTTATAGAGTTTTATACCCAACTTATTCTAGATGCAGCAAGTAGGCTACTAACTAGTGGACGTTCTCAAGCTCCGGTAAATTCTATTGTTCAATAAGATATACTAAATTTCAAATCTCTTTATTTCTTTATTATCCTTACCTGTTAAGTTCTCATACTAGTTTCATCTGAATCATTTTATTAATCCAGATTCACCCTTACTCACAGGCAATATAGCCTATGTAAGGGTATTTCTCATTACTATCATATTCTGTATATTGTACAAAACAACAAACTGTTACTATCGTTACTATAGTCTTTATTATGCTATGCTTATGAATTCTATGTTATATTGGAGTACCACTGTATTCACTGTTGTGCTGTGCAATATACATCAATTTTGTAAAGTGTTGAAGAGAATAAATTGGATTCGTACTGTACTATTTGTAAGTTGTTCTGTCTCTATATTTCGAAACTTTGAAATTCTCATGAGTTATAAAGATGTCTGAGAAATACCAAGCAGCTAGATCTATTTCAAAATAATAAAAACAATATAAAAACTTGTAGTACCCTTCATTAAAAACTTTAAAATATTTTAACGACTAGTTTCGACATTTCAAATTGAAAATGACCTATGGACGAAACTTGTAGAAATATTTTAAAGTTTCTAATAAAGGGTACTACAAGTTTTTATATTGTTTTTATTAATTTTAAAAAAGTAGCTCATGTAAGTGAAATGATTCTATTCCAAAATATATGATTGAACTTGAAATTTTCTTGCAACAAGAGAAATATCTAAATCCGTGTTATTGAACATATGAGCATTGTGGTAGCCAGTGGCGGCTCGTCCTATGTGTTCAATGGTTCATTGAACCCCCAGAATTGAATCAACTTCCTATACAATGATGAATTTGCAACTCAAATAATTATATTTCTATTTTATACTCATTAAATTACATCACAACATTTTTCATCTACGTAAACTTAATGTCGATGTTTTGCGGCCGGTGCCTGAGAGCCCGGAGTGGCTTGCTTGAAACAGCACCGAATGGAATGACGATGGAATGGTGGAGATGGAAAGCAGTGTTCATTTCCCGATGTGAACCCAGAAACAGGGCTGGGTATGGTAGTGGAACGGAGGAGGGGAATCGGTTTGCTAGCACGGATTTGGTTCACAATCCTGTGTGAACCAAGTTTGCACGAGTTCATCCGAGAGTAGCCGAACCTAGCCGAGGCAAGTGAAGCATTCGGTAAACCTCGGAATGAATCGTGAGTATTCGTGATACGGATACAGTGCCATCTTGAACTTGCTTATAACCAATAAATTTAAATTTGGTGGCAGTAAACAGTAAAAAAGCGGTAAACAAGAAGTAGCCTAAGCGTGACAGTTTTGAGGTTATACGGTATGGTTACGGGTATACACTGTTTACAGTTGTGATAGATCTCACTGCATTTTTCGTTATATAAATTTGTTTTGCGTGTAGAAGAATATAGTAATTTCTAGTGTGTTTTGTGTATTCGTGAGTATTTCTAGTGTGTTCATTTTCTTTTAGTGAGAGTGTGAATATAATTTATTGTGTTACCGTAACAGCATTTTGATGAAGAAATATGAATAAGGTTCAGTATTTGTTAAATACAAACAATATTAATATTGAGGGTAGGTGTAAATAAAACATAATGGTGACCAACTCTCGAAGTAAAAATCAAACAAGAAAAATATGAACAGGACAAAAAATTTACATTTGTAGAAAATAAGCTCAACCTTTGGGGTTCAATCACGTTTACACTTGATTATGCGCAATACTCTATATCCTATTGACCTTTCTTTCCAATAGATCATGAGGTTGAACCCCCAAGCTAGAAGATCACGAGCCGCTACTGGTGGTAGCTATATTTGACTCCATTAGATTTATTCATAAAAATACTGTCTACAATAAAGAGGTGTTTTCAACACTATTTCCCAAATTTGTATTTTATAAATTCATGTTTCTTCTTCTCTTGAGAATCAAGGAACTTTTATTGTTATTACAAATGAAGTGAAGTGAATTAAAATATGTCGAATACTTTGTGCACTTCTTAAGGTGCGGTTTCGTTTGTGCGTAAACTTCCGCAGTCGACGACGGAAGCATTGTTGACATTCATATTGTCCAAATTTCAAGTGTGCTAAAACAGCTGATCAAATAACTTTTTATTATTTGTGTTTATTATTCAAGAATATATCAAGGACATATTACCATTTGAAAGTATAAAAAAGTATAAACTTAACCTCCACCATTAAAGCATAATTGAACATAATCTTTCAGGTTATTAGACAAATTGAAATCTACCCAATCTGAGATCCTCACCCTGTCGTGGTCGACGACGGCATTCACGCACATACGAAAATCCAGCTTAAACCAGTTCGGTTAAGTTCACGGTTTCAACTCAGCTTAAACCAGTTCGGTTAAGTTTACGGTTTCAACTCAGCTTAAACCAGTTTGGTTAAGTTTACAGTTTCAACTCAGCTTAAACCAGTTCGGTTAAGTTTACGGTTTCAACTCAGCTTAAACTAGTTCGGTTAAGTTTACAGTTTCAACTCACCTTAAACCAGTTCGGTTAAGTTTACGGTTTCAACTCAGCTTAAACCAGTTCGGTTAAGTTTACGGTTTCAACTCAGCTTAAACTAGTTTGGTTAAGTTTACAGTTTCAACTCACCTTAAACCAGTTCGGTTAAGTTTACGGTTTCAACTCAGCTTAAACCAGTTCGGTTAAGTTTACGGTTTCAACTCAGCTTACTCTGATATACTCAGCTTACTCTTATATAGTATAATTCCTTACCAATATTCATGATCTCAAAATACATAACATAAGGTTCCAGTTCAGTTAATTGGGTGCATATATTGGGTATTTAATTTCCGGAATAAGCACAATCTTTACAACTACTGTTTAGTACCATAGATGAAGGATAAGTAAGTAATAAATAACTATATTATTCTTGTCTCTGTTAGTACTATAGCATATCTTTGAGAATGACAATTGAATTAAAAAAATCAAATGCTCAATTTAATTGTTCATTATGTGAATTCTTCCACCTCTCCAACATACAAAGAACATGTTCTTTAATACAACAACAATCAACTACCTCTGAAAAATATAAAAACCCGAGAAACAAGCAGCAACCCCTAAAAGCCTAGGCCAATAATTATCACAAACCCCAAGTGCAAACCCTCGAAAGTAAACCCACAGATTCTTGCGAGGCGTGAAGGCATTATGTCGAGTTGTGAAATACCTGATTATGCTTTCTTTCTTCCGCCTTTCTTCAGACGGAAAAAAGTTAGTTATGGACTTCTGTTGTTGTAATTAAAAGTTGCTGGCCTTCCAGTTCAACTTTAAAAGTCGTTGGGGGGGGGGAGCTTTGAGAGGCTCACCCCCTAGAAATGTGCCCCGGGTACTCTAACCCCCCTCCCCCCGACCAGCAACCACCACGTTATTATTCCCGTTTCAAAAAACTCTGAACTTGACAGATTAAAAAATACGCTCCTTCCTTCAAATTGAACCGACTTATTTTTTCTCTCTACACTCTTCCACTTTTCTTTCCATAATTCTTTCCTCTCATCTCATTGTACTTCTTCTTGTACTTGTTTTACTTCTTCATAGTATGTTTTGTCAATTTTTATATTCTTCCACCTTCTATCCTTATTATTTTTCTTGGAGTCTCGTAGTTTCAGGAGCAGCAGTATTATAAGAAGGTGGTGCATTCATCATTAACATTTTTACATTATTCTTCTTCAATATTTCTATCATTTTTCTCATCATTCTTCTTCTACTTCATAATTGATTCCAACATCTTGAACCAATGAAGAATTTATCATTCAGTATTTTTTTCAATCACTTCTACAAACATATTTGTGCAGATTTGTCTTATTGTTCATGAATTTCTTCAACTCTTGTCTAATTTCTTTTCTAACTCTTTCAATTCTAATTCTTTCTTTTAAATATTTTAATTCTTTTTAACTTTTCTAACTCTTGAAATCTATCTAATCTTATCTTATCCCAGTCCTCATTATTTTACCATGGTTTGCTCCAAAATCAAACTCTGGTTTCTCTCACGTCTTCCTCTTCTTTCTATTTCTACATTATCTTTCTCCCTTTTTCAAAATTTCTATCACTACTTCACTTCTTTCAATCCGTCCTACTCAGTTTATCCTTTCCTCGAATTTTCTCTCTATTCCTCCTCATTTTCTCCGCCTCCCTTCTTACTATTTATGTTGCTAATATTCCAATTCATCTATCCCTTCCTCTTTGGATTTATTCTTCCAGTTTCTACTTTAGCTCAGATTCTACACATCCTCCTTTTTCTCTCTTGTCTCATCCTATTTTCCTTCCTCTCTATACTTTCTATCTGATTCTCAAAAACCTCCTGAACCTCTCCTCATTTACTTCGTTTCCTTCTTCTTCGTTTCATCGTCTATCTCATTTCCACTTTTTCTCACCTCAAACAGCACAAAGAGGTCACAGATTTACCTTAAACTCTACGCTCCACGCATTCTTCTTCTCCTTTTTTTTTTCTTCTTCTATTTTTCTTCTTCTTTTTCTTTTTCTTCTTCTTCTTCTTTTCCATCATCATTGATTTCCTCTCTCTCTCTCTCTCATCGGGATCTTCTCCATCATCATTCATTTCCTCTCTCTCTCTTCTTTCCGAAGAATGGACATTGATATGTCCAAAGCTCCGCCAATTTATGTAGATGCATAACAATATGATTATTATCTATAGTTATTATATTACAAACTGCTTTTTCATATCATATACAGTTCAATAATTATTTTCTTAGTCTATATTATGTAAATTCATCTATAATTTTGCTGTATTGTAAGCTATTGTATATAAGTGTATAAGCCAGTATATATTGTAATCTACATAAATAAAGTACTCAATCAATCAATCAATCTCTCTCTCTCTCTCTCTCTCTCACTCTCTCTCTCTCTCTCTCTCTCTCTCTCTCTGTCATCGGGATCTTCTCCATCATCATTCATTTCCCCCCTCTCTCTCTCTCTCATCGGGATTTTCAGGGTGTCATAGTCACGCTTTTGGCGCGCCAATTTCTTCCCT
This sequence comes from Nilaparvata lugens, assembly GCF_014356525.2. NCBI lineage: Eukaryota > Metazoa > Arthropoda > Insecta > Hemiptera > Delphacidae > Nilaparvata > Nilaparvata lugens. Next base: position 18,358,077 of record NC_052505.1, read on the forward strand.
CCGACTTTAGAAAATTAGAAAAAGAAGAATTAGAAATTCTTTTTGAAGCCCAACTTTTCAACTCGCCTCACCCACAACTGAGAGATTACAGATATTTCTTTTCCCCATCTCTCCAAACGCTCTCTCTCCCCACAATTCTCAGTTTCAAATAAGTCCACCGCGAAATAAGTTCTCAGCTTTCTATATTTCCGCTAGTCTCTGATCTTGTTCCAGATCATTCGCGAACTGGAAAACGCGTGGAAAGAAAAACGTGTTTTCTTTGAAAGTTTCAAAAGCTTGGTCAAGACAGCTCAGTCGAATGAATTCATTTTCAAGTTTTGTGCAAAGTTATTCTTCCAGAATGCGAGGTTAATTCAATCAGAAAATGTAAATTTGTCTATGAAATATTGTGGAAATGTCTGATTAGTATTGCTTTTGTGTTTTTGGAATGTGATGTTGTGGTAGGTATCCATATCGAATGGAAACGGACTATTTAGGAAAAACGACTTTTGAATGAAGTTCCTTCTACGATGAGTGAATGTACTTTGTAAGAAAGGAAAAACATGATTTAACGGCAATATCCACTTTTATTGAGCCTCTACACGGAGCGCACCCCTTCTAAAACGAAGAAGAAGGAAAGCCCGAAAAGAAAAAGAAGGATTTAAAGAGATCCGGGCAGACAATAGAAAAATGGTGTTGAACAAATCCCAAGAGAAAATACAGCAATATCAGTAGTATCGATTGTCTTGTAGCACAAGAAGTAGAGGAGAAAAATTGAAAAGAAGAAGAAGAAGAAAAAGAAGAAGAAGAAGAGGAAGAAGAAGAAGAAGAAGAAGAAGAAGAAGAAGAAGATGGAGCATGGAAAATTAAATTACAGAAAAGAAGGCAGGTGCAGAGAAAAACTGCAAATTGATGACTGGTGATGGATTCAGGAAACAGGTGGTGAGAGAATAAAGAAGAATAAAGTCCAATAAAAAAAGCGATAGAAAGAGTTATGTGAAGATGATCGTATCAGGATGAGAATAAAGAGGGGAAGAAAAACGGAGGAAACTCACTCTTTTCCAGTAGCCTTCTTCCCTCCCTGTGAGAAGGCAAATGAAGATGTAGTTATAACTCTTGAAGTAAGGATACAAATAAAATATGAGTAAGATTGAACAGACGAAGAATTATAAGAAAACTTAAGTACGGGGAAAATACAAATATGAAAATTGAAGAGAAGAAAATGAAATGGAAGAGGCACGAGAGAAGGGAGAGACAGAGAGAAAATTGGAGTTAGAGAGAGAAAGGCGATCGAGATTCAGATTCCTCTTTGAGAAATAATTGGAGAAAGAGAGAAAGTGGTTGAGAGGGGAGAGACATAACAAGATACATCTAAAGAGAATGGAAAATAGAGGAGAAAATGAAATGGAAAAGACACGAGAGAAGGGAGAGACTGTGAGAAGATTGAAGTTAGAGAGAGAGAGAGAGGCGATCGAGATTCAGATACCTCTTTGAGAAATAATTGGAGAAAGAGAGAAAGTGGTTGAGAGGGGAGAGACAGAACAAGATACATCTCAAGTAAATGGAAAATAGAGAAGAAAATGAAATGGAAAAGACACGAGAGAAGGGAGGGACAGAGAGAAAATTGAAGTTAGAGAGAGGCGATCGAGATTCAGATTCCTCTTTGAGAAATAATTAGAGAAGGAGAGGATAAAGTCGCTTGTAGAGACAAAAAAGAACCACGGAGAGTGTAAAGAGACGGAAACCAAAAATCAGAAGCATGTAAGAGAAGAAGAGATAGAGGAATGAGTGAGATAATAAAGAGAGAGACAAGAAACAGAACAAGAGAAAACACACATTGGTTAAGTAGAGAATGCAGAATGGAGTCCCTTCATTTTCCCTTCTACCTCCATATTTTCGCACTTTACCTACATCCGTCATGATGAATGGCTTTCTTTTGTTTCAGGTCCATTCTAGAAAGGGCACTATACAATGCAATACGGTACCTTGGGTTACATACAACACACCTGTATAGAGTAAGTAACGTGGGTGAAACCTTACTTCGGAACCGATCCTTTAATGTGTTTCTTACTGTTTACTTGTTAGTATATAACGTACCCCAGGATGTGTGAAAGGATAGTATGTAAGCAAAAAACCAACCTATATACCATCCTTGGGGTGTGTGTGTGTGTGTGTGTGTGTGTAGTATTGGGGTTTATAATCTTGAAATCCCAATTTAGAAATATCCACTACTACTTCGGCCTATTTTTATTGAATAAATTGAAATTGGTTCTAATTAGTTCCATATATAGACAATATTTATATCATCTTTAATTAATAGCCAAGTTGGAATATACAAGCATAGCCACCTCTAATACAAGGCCCCGACCTACGATATTGCAACGTCGCAGTGTAGGCCTAGAATCTAATACAAATGATTGGTGAAAAATATTTTCAAATATACTAGCTGATCTTTTTCACCAATCATGTATTAGATTCTAGGCCTACACTGCGACGTTGCAATATCGTAGGCCGGGGCCTTGTATTAGAGGTGGCTATGATACAAGCTGTAAACAGATAATTCATCCTAGAAAAATCAATACAATAGCACACAATTGGTTGATGAGCAAAGGAAGACAGAATATAGAAAACATTATTTCAAACAACAACTAACCACCTAATGACTTACTAAACACCAACTAATTAATAACCCGAACAAAACAAACAAAACCTACTCTAGAACATGGTACGCCATAGTGAAGTAGGTCAATTTCCACACAGAAAACACTACACATGTAGAGGACACATTATAAGAAATTTTTATTGTAACTAACTATTGTATTTAATTGTTATTTATCTAATATTTTCTGTAATATTGATGTAGTGGTTTTAGTTTTTTTTTGGAAATAAACATTCATTTATTTTGAGAAATAAGACTTAATTTCGGTAAACTTGATTCATTTTTTACTTTCCTTGCCCATTACCATAGGTAAGGAAAGTATTGCTTTCCGAAAAAAAATAAGGTACCCCAATTTCTAAATTTGTATTCGTTTCAAGGTCCGCTGAGTCCAAAAAAGTGGTTTTTTGGTATTGGTGTGTGTGTGTGTGTGTGTGTGTGGTGTGTGTGTGTGTGTGTGTGTGTGTGTGTGTGTGTGTGTGTGTGTGTGTGTGTGTGTGTGTGTGTGTAGTATTGGGGTTTATAATCTTGAAATCCCAATTTAGAAATATCCACTACTACTTCGGCCTATTTTTATATATTTTTTTTTATCCATATTTTTATATTTTAAAAGGTTCATTATCTTTATATATAAGAGCGAAATGGCACTCACTCCCTGACTGACTGACTGACTCACTCACTCACTCACTCACTCGCAGAACTAGACCAAAAACGTTCAAATTAGGTAGGTATATTCAGTTGGCCCTTTAGAGGCGCACTAAGAAATCTTTTGGCAATATTTTAACTCTATGGGTGGGTTTTACGGGTTTAAAGTTCGCCTTTTAGCATGTATATTCTTCTTATTCTCTTAATTATAATTGAAAAATTTCCATACCATATGTTAATATAGAACTATAATCTAGAGAGAGTACCTCTTCGAAACAGTTGTTAACTGGTAACCAAATTAATAATTTTGGCAGGTTGGCATTAAGTTGAGTTGACTTTGTTAGGTTGGCACCAAGTTGAGGATTGAAATGCATTTATCGCGGAAAAATTGATTGGGCACTGCTACTCCAATCAGAGCTATTCCTGGGAATATTGTATTACTAGCCGTCAGGCTCGCTTAGCTCGCCATATCCGTTTAGCCAGACGTTTAGTCTGGACCCCCGACTGGATCGTGCTTAAAAGCTCAAATGAAAAATGCAGGCGAGCGAAGCGAGCCAGCTGATCTCATTCTTGGACGATCTAGTCGGGGGTCCAGGGGGCGGAGCCCCCTTGCTAGACGATATGGCGAGCGAAGCGAGCCTGACGGCTAGTATTTCATAATTGCCTCGAAAAACTCAATCAATTAATAGGCCTGAGGTAAGACCATGTGGTGGTGATGGAATATGCAGGAAAATTTGGCAATATATATATTATTGATCAACTCACCGCTATAAATAGTCCTCATAAGACTGGTCGAAACGATACGGCAACGACATATATGCGTTATCTCTCCTTCACATATGAAGCACGTTCAGTTTTCAGCACATCATCATACGGCACGACCCGACACATACACGACAAACTGATAAACCTTTTCCTTACTGCACTTCCGAGATGTGACGTCACACTCAATTGCCAAATTAAGGAAGGGAATAGGATGGTGGTGAATATAATTTGATATTTTATTTTATTTAGAATTACCTTAATTTTTAATAATTTGGGAAATATTATCATCTGTAGAATATTTTTGTTTTTGGCCGATCAATCTATCAGCTGTATGGAAGGAGCGCTCTCTGTTATCGGAAGTAGGAGATAATGAACTCAGAGATTGGCGCCTACTTTCAAAATTCTTTAGATTAATGCTGTTTCTATTTTTATTGGAAAATATGCCGTGACAGTAGCAAAGGCATATATGAATGGATCATGCATATATGGGTGTTTATATGCACATAGAATTTTGTATATTATTTACCTGAAGAGTGTATGTAGGGCTGAAATATGTACAGATATAGTTTGAGGGCGAGTGAAGAATTTGGAGTATGCTGGTATAATAAGGATGGAGTAACAGTGCAAAAAGACTTACGACTCAGAAATTTATTTTCGACTGTTCTAATTTTTAAGAACCAGGAATTGTTGAACTAGACATATATTGATCGATGAAGTTATTTATCATTTATTTAGCGTATGGCAGATACACAACACATATAAAGCTCATGAGTCTCAAATGTCTACATATAAACTATATTTTTTCAATTTCTTTAAGATGTCATGTAGTTTTGGTCAGGAGAACATAAGTTTGTCTGACCGCCATCATTTGCTAGTTCATTTAGCGTTACTCAATGCGCACCATGGAGGCGAACTAGCGTTACACATATTCAAGTAAAAAACTAATTGCTTATTGAGATTGAAGAAGGTTGAAACTCAATTTTCAGTTTTCACAGGAAAAAAACATGTCTCAATTTATTATTTTTCACAAGAATAAACCGTTTATATTACACAAGATATTCTGGTATCAGCTACCCTCTATAGAAGGCAGTGGCGAGGCAGACAATCGGCAACACTGTTCCCCCATCTTTCTCCACTGTCATTACAGCGTGAACCTTACTAATGAATATCTGAAATTGGTTGTATATTCATTTCATTTTCAACGTTCGAAGTTGAATGAACAGAAATTTCGATCACAATAAAACCCCTGTGCAGTGAGCTTAAAAACGCTTAATAAAATAGTTGACAGGTGGGTTATAAGATTCACTTTGGACTATCAGTATTTCTCATAGATAACAGCACTGCTTTCCATTCAATTGATGCTCTCAAAAGTAAAGTTAATGCCACTAGGATAACTTCTGAAAGTCGTAAAGCTGCAGGTTTTACGAGCAATCTGACAGCTCCTATCGACCAGTGGGGTCATCTTGTTTGTTGGGTGTTCGGAAAGCAATTTAACAGTCATTGTCAATTAAAACTGATGAGAAAATTGGCAGAAAAATTGAATTGGAATCAAAATATTGTTTGTAATTGAGTGAATTGATCCTTGGAGCTTTCGGTTCATATTCATCACTTGAGGATTAAAAAGAAAATTGGCAGAAAAATTGAATTGGAATCAAAATATTGTTTGTAATCGAGTGAATTGATCCTTGGGACCTTCGGTTCATATTCATTACTTGAGGATTAAAAGACATGTCAGTGGATTTATTACTGTGTAGATTACATTGTCAGAGAAACCTGAAATATGTGTAGCTCCAGATTGGATGATTTTTCAGGGGGCAGAAAAACTTATTTAGATCATCAGTTTCAGAGTCTATCATCCAATTATTGTCATTTAGTGATTAAAATGTCAGTGTCTGAGGCTTTATTTAACTGTCACTAGGTATTGATGAACAACGTAGAAACTTATATTGAAGGAAAAATGATATTAATAAATTTGATTCATCAATTATTCCAATGATCGCGTTTATCTAAGTCTTGATATCGTTAATCTGGTTCTCACAGTTGATCTATGTAAATTGAATGATACAATCATGACTCTGAAATTGAACCATAATCACGATATTATTATTACTAGTAGTTCTCTGAACAGTAGACCTCACGCAATATTCTAATCCACAAGTACCTGATTGAAACTAAAGACCTTATCGAAATACAGCAATAGACTGGCTTCTCCACACATCAGTGTAATCACTTGTCAGCTGATTTATGATGAATAACTCAATAGTCTGATTTTTACTCTAATATTGGCGTATGAAGGAGGCTCCTTTTTTCGAAATAAATCTCATTAATCAATTAAAACTGTAAAATAATGATTAACTTTGAATATTATGATATACCATGTCATGTCAACAAATCAGATTATTTTGATCGAGTCTATTAAAATTTCTAGATTCCTCGCGAGATAAGGTAAGCTGATTGATTACACAGATGATCTCCCACACAGGCACACACATCTTCTGTTATCGACAGACGACGGAAAAATAGGTGTTGCTTCTATGAATTTTATTTTGAAAGACTTTTTAAAACATTAAAAAAAAACAGTTTGAATTTCTGAAGTGAGACTCAACAATGAAGAATGATGTTATGTAAACAATGAAGAATGAACTGTGATTAATGAAGCCAATAGCACAGCTGACTCATATTTTATGGCCGAATTAAAGATTTCAAAATAAGCGATTGCTCGAATGAATGTTCGCATCAATTCAACTTCTTCGAAAGTGATTGAAGAGGTAACTACAGGCAAGCATGGACATTGGAATACAATATAATTGATTAATCGATGAATTAAATAGAAATTAGATATTATTCTGGGGAGTTTTTCATTAAATTAACATTAACTTTCTAAAGCTGACCCTGAAACAGAACAGAAATTGGTAATTTTTGGTTTATGTGACTAACAATAATTGTATCTCACAATAAATTGTATCTCAACTATTTTTTAAGATATCAATCAATTTTTTTTAAATTGAAGAGGAAGAAAAAATAGGTGTCGGTAATATAAATTCTATCCTAAAATACTAATTTAAACATTAAAAAAACAATTAGGTTCTGGTCAATTTATGTCAGGTTCAAGTCATTTATATTTATAGTAATTAAGATGATTGAATAGAACAATTGAACATTGAGATAGGATTCAAGAGTTAAGATAAAGAGATTTTTCAATAGTGGAGACTCTTTGAGTATGGAAAGAACTATAATGTTAAGAACTAGGAGTTGAAGAAGTGGTGGACAATGTACAAACCTTTACTCTTAATCACATTTTCTTATGACAATGATACATTTTAATTGAATGAACTTGTTATATATATATTTGAACTACCGCCTAAACAGAGTAGTCAACATAAAATATTGCACAGAAATGAAGAAAACACTGATTCAATTTATTACCAACAACATTTATTTTACATGAATATGATATGAATATTACAAACATTTGCATTATAATCTAAATTATTATCCATTGTACATTTCTACACTACAACATTCAAAAAGATCAGACAGGCATTGAATTTGAAACACAAAGACAGACACATTCATAAGGCGCTGTTCACCTGTTCTAGTATTTTCTATTCTGTATCGTATTCGACTTAACAATAATATAAAGTGTTCAATAAAGATCATTGAAATAATTCTACTGAGAGTTCTTATTCTTTCAAAAATACACAACAGAACTCTTGAATCAAGTCAAATAATTACTAACCTGAACAAGTATGACCAAAGCTTACTGAGCCTGGGCCAAGAACAGATCTCTCCTAAACTAAACTTTTTCTAATCTGAGATTTTCCTAAAATTAGCTTCACCTAACTAGAGTTTTTCCCAACCTAAGCTTTTCCTAACCTAAGCTTTAACTAACCAAAGCTTTTCCTAACATAAGCTTTACCTAACCTTAGCTTCTCCTAACCTTAGCTTCTTCTAACCTAAGCTTTCCCTAACACTTGACTTTTTCCTGACCTAAGCTTATCCTAACCTTTGCTTCTCCTAACCTAAGTTTTTCCCAACTCAAAGCTTTCCTAACCTAAGCTTTTCCTAACCTAAGCTTTCACTAACCAAAGCTTTCCCCAACCCTAGCTTTTCCTAACCTAAGCTTTACCTAACGTTAGCTTCTCCTAACCTAAGCTTTACCTAACCTTAGCTTCTCCTAACCTTAGCTTCTCCGAACCTTAGCTTCTCCTAACCTAAGCTTTTCCTAACCTAAGCTTTTCCTAACCTAAGCTTCTCCTAACCTTAGCTTCTCCTAACCTGAGCTTTTTCCAACCAAAACTTCTCCTAACCTAAGCTTTTCCTAACCTTAGCTTTCACTAACCAAAGCTTTCCCCAACCCTAGCTTTTCCTAACCTAAGCTTTACCTAACGTTAGCTTCTCCTAACCTAAGTTTTACCTAACCCAAGCATTACCTAACCTTAACATTTCCCAACCAAAGCTTTTCCAACCTAAGCTTTTCCTAACCTGAGCTTTTTCCCAACCTAAGCTTTTCCTAACCTTAGCTTCTCCTAACCTAAGTTTCTCCTAACTCAAAGGATTTCCTCAACTAAGCCTTCACTAACCAAAGCTTTCCTAACCTAAGCTTCTCCTAACCTAAGCTTTCACAAACCAAAGCTTTTGCTAACTAAAGCTTTTCCTAACCTGAGCTTCCTCTAACCTAATCTTTTCCTAACCCAACAGTTTCCTAACCTAAGTTTCTCCTAACCCAAGCTTCTCCTAACCTAAGTTTCTCCTAACTCAAAGCTTTTCCTAACCTAAGCTTTCACTAACCAAAGCTTCCCCTAACCAAAGCTTTTCCAACCTAAGCTTTTCCTAACCTAAGCTTTCACTAACCAAAGCTTCCCCTAACCAAAGCTTTTCCTAACCTAAGCTTTACCTAACCTTAGATTCTCCTAACCTAAGCTTCTCCTAACCTGAGGTTTCCCCAATTTTAACTTTTCCCAACCAATGCTTTTCCTAACCCATGCTTTTCTCAACCTAAGCTTTTCCTAACCTAAGCTTTTCCTAACCTAACCAACCTAACCTAACCTAACCTAACCTACCTAACCTAAGCTTTTCCTAACCTAACCTAACTAACCTAAGCTTTTCCTAACCTACCTAACCTAACCTAACCTAACCTAACCCAACCTAACCTACCTAACCTAAGCTTTTCCTAACTAACCTAACCTAACCTAACCTACCCAACCTAACCTAACCTAACCTAAGCTTTTCCTACCTAACCTAACCTAACCTAACTAAGCTTTTCCTAACCTAACCTACCTAACCTAACCTAACCTAACCCAACCTAACCTAACCTAACCTAACTAACCTAAGCTTTTCCTAACCTAACCTACCCAACCTAACCTAACCTAACCTAACTAACCTAAGCTTTTCCTAACCTAACCTTACCTAACCTAAGCTTTACCTAACCTTAGCTTCTCCTAACCTAAGCTTTTCCTAACCTAACCTACCTAACCTAACCTAACCTACCCAACCTAACCTAACCTAACTAACCCAACCTAACCTAAGCTTTTCTAACCTAACCTAACCTAACCCAACCTAACCTACCTAACCTAACCTAAGCTTTTCCTAACCTACCTAACCTAACCCAACCTAACCTAAGTTTCTCCTAACTTAAAGCTTTTCCTCACCTAAGCTTTCACTAACCAAAGCTTTCCTAACCTAAGCTTCACTCAACCTTAGATTCTCCCAACCTTAGCTTCTCCTAACCTAAGCTTTCACTAACCAAAGCTTTCCTAACCTAAGCTTCTCCTAACCTAAGCTTTTCCTAACCTAAGCTTTCCCCAACCAAAGCTTTTCCTTACCTTAGCTTCTCCTAACCTTATCTTTTCCTAACATAGGCTTTCCCTAACCTTAGATTTTTCCAACCTTAGCTTTTCCTCACCAATTTTTCCCCAACCTAAGCTTTCCCTAACTTGTGCTTTTTTTAACCTAAGCATTTCCCAATCGAAGCTTTCCCCAACCAAAGCTTTTCATAACCTAAGCTTTCACAAACCAAAGCTTTTTCTAACCTAATTTTTCCCAACCCAACAGTTTCCTAGCCTAAGTATCTCCTAACCTAAGATTTTCTCAACCTAAGTGTTTCTAAGCTAATGCCTCCTAACCAAATCCTTTCTATGCAAAATCTTTCCAACCTAACCTCCCCTAACCTAACCTTTTTCAACCCAAACCTTTGTAACCTGAGTTTTTTATTATCCCCAACCCAACAAAGCCTAACTCGAACTAACAAATGCAGTCCAGCCCAACCATTGAGCTCCCCTCTAACCAAGCATTTTCCAACCTAATATAACAAAGCCTTACCAGATAAAGACTGAGCAACCCTCAGACTTGCTCAGTCTTCATCACTTAAGGTTTGATAGTCACATCAAACTTTGGTAGGTAGGGTTTCATCAATATCGTTAGATACAGGAGAAAATGTGGTCAGCAGTAATTATGGTTAGCTCCATTTAAAAATATTCTCAACATTTTTCAGGCAAACAACTGGCACATTTTTGATATTTTCCAGATTTCCTATCAACTTCATCAATAGCATTAAATACAGAAGAAAATGTGGTCAGCAGTAATGGTTAGCTCTTTGATGGAATTAGAATTTTTATTCAAATTTGATACATTTGAGTTCTAATTCAAAATTATTTTTTTCCCAAAATTGGATTTTTTTTTGAAAAAATTGAAGATAGGTAGTGAAAATTATAACTGGAACCGTTTTAAGCATAAGTTAGCCTGTGGTACTTTTCTGTAAGTTGTATAATTCTGAATGATTGAATAAATAAATAAACTTTAATTATTAATACCTAAATGAGACTTTACAAATTTAGTACCCATTGGGGTTTCCAATTTTTTCAAAAAAAAGTTTGAATTGGTTTGTTTTTTCAGATTGGTTTCTACAAGGATGCAGGTTTGATGCCTAGTGAGATCGGACTCCCCGATTATGTATTAAGTATTCCAATAATGGGAAAAAATGTAGAACAAATTATAATTTAAATATATCAAATTGAAGTTTGTAAAACAATAACAATAAAAAAACAATAAAATAAATATTGAACTCTTGAATCATTAATCGAACAAGTTGAAATCGGAATCTTTCTTATCGAGCAATTTCAAAAACCGATGACAACTCTATTTAGCATGCTTCAAATTTGTGACCTGTAGAGAATAGAGCAGCAACTCTATAACTCTACAACTCTATGGTGCTAGTAAAAACATGATAGTATTATAGGTTGGACAAAATTCAAAATTTGCTGTTAATATTAATAACATTAAATTTCATTGATTAGAATTGTTATTCAGTTACCGACACGTATTTTTTCTTCTTCTTTCATTAAAAAAATTTAGTCCCATAATATCTTTAATAATAGTTGATACAAATCATTATAATTTAGAATCGTCCATTCTATAGAATAAGGTTAGTTTTGAAACAGCTATTTCTAATATTAAAATTAAATCAAATGGTATAAAAATATGCTAGCGCGCTTTATTTTGTCTTCCTCTTTCATTTAAAAAAAAAATTGAGTCGATATCTTCAATAATAACTGAGATAGCAGGGGGAGCAGGCCGGCTAGAGCTTAGCCATATTATGATGTTCTGGACAGTTCCAACAATTTGCATTTACTTTTTAATTTATCAGTTCAAAAGTTCTTTCACACACTTTATTCACACTGTTCTTCCACACTCTAATTACACTAGACTATTATTTCACATTTTATTTACACTGTTCTTTCACACTTTAATTAAATTTTCCACTCACACTTTATTTACACTGTTCTTTTACACTTCATGTAAACCGTTGTTTTGTAGAATTGAAGATCTTAAGTTCTTTCTTCTTATCGCTCGTATCCATTTTCGTTTCAAAGTTTCATCTTTCGAAAAAGAAAGTACCGTTTTAAACTTTAAAACCTTACGGAAACTTTTGGAATCTTGTTATAATACCCGCAACAATTAGGTACACAACAGTATCCCATGATTTAAACCCCCAAATTCATTATTACTTTTCACAAACGAATATAAGAAGAATGAAACAAACCATATTCATTGAAATGGAACACTGTGAATATTGAATTTGTAATTCCAATTTTGTTGATTACCATATCAGATGTGATAACAAGCATCAGCGCTCTTATTTCGCTTGCTTACCGCCATCGATGATCTACATGAGATGACGTCATAGTTTATTAGAGATCAGTTGTGGGGCCTGAAGTAATAGTAGGTATTGGTAAAATTCTCATTCGTAAGACATTGTGCTACTCTTTCCCCTATAACACATTTCTCAAGAATCATATTTTTTATTATTTCTCGTGTGTACAGACCATTAAACAAACAGAAGAAATTAGCCACAAATCTTGTGGGGTTCTCTGTCATTGACGACCACAATAATAATCCAATAACATTTTTCTTCTTGAGGGAGGCTAGAAAAATTAGGGGGGAAGTTATTTTTGTGGGGGAATTACTGAACAGGGTTCTCTTTGAAGCCAGTAATTGATGAAAAACGAAAGTGGATTGGCTCTCTCATTCTGGGATCAAAGTCTCGTCCTGCTCCTCCTCCTCCTCCTCCTCCTCCTGCTCCTCCTCCTCCTCCTCCTCCTCCTGCTACTCCTCCTCCTCATCCTAATTCTCCTCCTCATCCTCCACCTCCTCCTCCTCCTCCAACTCTTTCTCCTCCTCCTCCTCCTCCAACACCATCTCCTCCTCATCATCCTTCTACTCCTCATCTTCCTCCTCCTCCACCTCCTCATTCTACTCCTCATCCTCCTCCTCATCCCCTTCATACTCATCCTCTACACACCTTCTACCCATCATCCTCCTCCCCCTAATCACTATCAACCCCTACATCCTCTAAAAACCCCCTTATAGTCACTTTCTCACTTTTATGAACACAAATTATAGACAATCACTTTTTATTCAATAAGCTCTTTACTCAAAGCGTTTCCTATCAATACACATTGATTTTATCGTCGTTAAAAACGTTCAACTATGTTATCTCTTAAACCCAATTCAGTTTATTTGATCGTTAAGATACCTCGTCTTTCTTTTTAAGCGTTGAGACTCACTTTGTTAAAGTGTTTAATATTAAGGTGCGTACAGATATACGCTCCGCGAACATGAGCAATTCACTTTTAATCAGCTGACTACATCTGTATTTTTACAGAAACGGTAAGATACAGATATAAAAAGCTTGGCATCAGCTGATTAAAAGTTAATTGCTCATGTTCGCAGCGCGTAAATCTGTACGCACCTTAAAGTTGCGTTCACAGCTGAGTTAACACAAGTTATTAACTTGACTGAATCGTCAAAAATTCTCTCAACAAAAGTTAATAACTCATGTTTTTAAAAGAAAATTCCTTGTTATTAGAGAAAATTTTATTAACAAAATATGTTAATGACTTTTGTTATTAACATCAGTTTGTTAATGACAAAAATTTTGAAAACTTTTGTTATTAACTCCGGTGAAACGGTGAAAACACAGCTTCAGTATAGCTCAAATTTTTCTCGATTTGTATGTATATAATTTACAATGAATAAACACTACGTGAATTTTGTCAACCACTATTCAATTCTCATTTATTTAATCATTTCATGTTACAAAACAAATTCATTTCAAATAAAATTAACAAACATTGAGTATGTTTCTGTTATATTGGGCCCAAAGACCTTAAAGAGATATAGACCCACAATGCCTATGCCTTCCCAATCATAGCATTTACTTGAAATTGAAGGCCGCCATTGGGGTATTCTAGCACGAGATATTATATCTATATATTTGTAATACTATAGATTACAAAGACATTGGTATGTAATAATTACATTTATTACATTTACATTCCTTAATCACAACATCAAATTAATGATTGGGAGAGAATCAACAGGATAAACCCAAAACTGTTCCTCTCCCTAATTTTGATAAAAATAGTCCAAATGAGGTTATGAAAACACTTTTATAAAGATCACAAAAATTTACAGTCCAAATATACATTATACTAAAAATGTTGTATCTCGGTTGATCAGAAAGATGAAACAAATTATTATTACACTTGAAAATGCATTAATAAATTGAAAAATATTAAAAATCTTGATAAATTTGAAGCTAGAAAAATCACGAAAACATTCACTATCAGCATAATATGATCATATTGATCATAATCTATCATTGATTATTGATCATAATCTTATAGATTGCCCCCTCAATGGCCGATTTCAATTCCAAGTAAGACACTACCGCTGCATGTGAGTCTACGCATCTTTAAGGTCTTTGATTGGGCCTATAAAAGTTTGAAAATTACTCGTAAATAGAGGCTAAGAATGTGATAAATGTTATTGTATTATCCGATCTAAAACAGTCTGCCCATCACACCTATTGAAGTGTCATCATTGGTCGAACGAGAAGCCTCGATGTTATTGATAAGGACTGCTCACATTCAGCAATGATTCTCACTATAACTTGAAATTAATAACCTAGGTATTGATCAGTTGCGACCTGAAAACTCTGACACCAGACCTGAGCCAGCCAGGTCACTCGATATTATTATTATTATTATTATTATTATCTAGGTATTTTTATTTATTTATATCTTTATTCATTTATTTATAACAATACAATAGTGGGGAAATAAAGAACAGTCTATCGCACAAAACTTTTTCAGTTTCCTAATTTTGTCTTAAATCGTCCACATATTATGTTGTCTATGCCTTTTCAAATTGCTACACCAAATCATCAATCTGAAAAATCTGGTGTGGTGCACTCACACAACTTCTTTCCTTGCCGTTATGAAAATTGATCAACAGACGCTTGATCAACAGATGCGCTAGTGTTCCCGCGCATCTAAAGTCTACTTATGAACAAAGATCTGAGCCAGCTGGTGACAGGACAATAACGCTGGAGACATACTAGGTCTGCTATCTCTTCATAGTGAATCATTTAATAGAATCAACAGTTGCCAAAAGTTTGCAATTGAAATAATAACATTTTCTCGAATTTCGTGCTTATTTTCAATTCATTTCACTAAATTTTTTTTGTTTAAATTTTATCTGAAGCCTGATAATTGGGAATCTCAAATCGAACTTTGCATTGATGGGGCGGAGCTCCTGAAATTTTTACAGATATGAGACTTGTGGCAGTTGATAGAGCTTATCAATGACTATTTCAGGTATAAATTTGATCAAAATCGTTGGAGCTGTTTTTGAAAAAAGCTCGAAAAACCCTTTTTTTGACAACATTTTTGCCATTTTAGCCGCCATCTTGAATTGCATTTGATCGAAATTGTTCTTATCGGATACTTATAGTGTAAGAACCTCAAGTTCCAAATTTCAAGTCATTCCGTTGATTGGGAGATGAGATATCGTGTACACAGACGCACATACACTCATACACACACACACACACCACACACACACACACACACACACACACCACACACACACACACACACACACACACACACCCAAAAATCATGTTTTTGGACTCAGGGGACCTTGAAACGTATAGAAAACTTGAAATTAGGGTACTTTAATTTTTTTTGGAAAGCAATACTTTCCTTACCTATGGTAGTAGGGCAAGGAAAGTAACAAACTATTTCAAACTAAGATAGATTGATAATAAAACATGAAACAAATTTAAAACTGACAAATTATAGAAAAAAAACGAATGAATTTTGAACAGTATCTCCACTCTATGCTATAACTATGTTGTGTTGGATCCAATCTCCCAGATACTGCGGTCTACTCAATGTTGTCGACGTAGGAGAGGCTGATCACTTTGGTAGGTCTTTTAAAAAGCCCAAATCTATTCTTCCATCCTCTTTTTTGTGGAGAAAGAGAATCTTATTTTTGTGGTTCACTGTCTCCTTCTTTCGCGGGGTCATAGAATTTTAAAGTTATTATTTCAATCTCGTTGCTTTCCGCAAGTTACTTGCCAGATTATAGGAACGTCGGAAGGCTATCAAATTAACGTGAAATGTTCATCTTTTTTCAAAATCTTCCTTTCTCTGTTCCTCATTTCGTTTCTTTTCTTTCACCTTCCACCGTTATTTTTTCATATTGTATTTTGTCTAGTTATCACCTAGCTTTTAGAAAGGGGATCATCAAATTTCCTCTGTAATGTTCTTCTGTTAATTTCTTTTTAAATCTTCCTTTCTCTTTTTCCCATTTTTCATTGTTATTTTTCCACATTATATTTTCTCTATTTATAACCTACCTTCATATCACCATCATCCTCCACCCTGAAACCTTATTTTGTATCTAAATTTCTCTTTCTTCATAGTCTTTCTTATTACGCTCTTCCTTCTATCAAGTCTCTTCCCTTCTCCATATATTATCATAGAGAAACAATAGCATAAGTAGATATCCCATGGTATAGGGCGTTTATGTCGCAGCTTTCACTGTTATCTCAAGCCGATAGCCCACGTAGTTCTTTCCCGTGAAGCTGTGTGACGCTCGTAGTCTCTCAAATTGTGCCGTTCATACACTTTCACCCCAGCAAAACAGTAAAAATCGACAATAATCGACAGTAATCGGCTTGAGATAACAGTAAAAGTTGCAACATAAACGCCCTATATCATGAGATATCTACTCCCTTTCATATCCTATTTTGTCACTGAATCTCTTTCTCTCAATTGTCTGTCTCATTTCGTTCTACCTTCTTCCTATTCTCTTTCATTCTTCATGTATACCTTGTTTGTGTTACTTATTCTATGTTCCACTCTTATTGATGCTGCCTCACAGCTCTATAGTGAGATCTACGTCATACTGGCATTATTTTATTTACATTGGTGTTGCTATCCTTGTCTATCAATCAACAAAGCAGTTGGTGCTATCTTTTTTTAGCTCCACAACTTTGCCAGATCGGTTTTTAACAATGAAGAAAAGTGATTAATCTACAAAATATTCAATATCATTGATATCTATTATTTAATCATTGAAAAATATATATTCTTGACGCATGAATTATAAAAATTTATGATTTCAAACAAGAATGAGCAGTTAATATTACATCAGATAAACTGTCATCAGCTATCCGGTATGATGGAAGGCAGTGACAAGGCAGAAACTCGACAACTCTGCTCTCCTATCTTCCTCAACTGCGATTATAACCCGTGCACCTCACCATATTCATCATTTAAATTCGATTCAATTGACATTTATCAGTTAAATAACGTTGTGTTGTTCAGTATGGAATACCTTCTCAAAGAGTCCTATAAACGGGCAAATGAAACTCTGACTTATGCTAGACCTACATCCCTGTCTTTTTCCACTGCGATTATTTATTTATTAATTTAACAATTTATTAATTCATTTAAATTAATTAATTAATTAATAAATTCATGAATGAATTAATTAATTTATTTATTTATTTATTCATTTATTTATTCATCTATTCATCTATTCATCTATTCATTTATTTAGAATTACACAACTTACAGAAAAGTACCACAGGCTTACAATTCCAATTTTTACAACAGTCCAAATATATCTAGGTTATAATGTGAACCTAACTACTATTTAAATTGAAATCAATTCATTTTCCATTTTTCACAGTATATACAGAGCATAAAATTACCATAGTGACGGAAATAATTACAATATAACTAAAAAAACACAATCATACCCTGAAGAACATCACAGAAAATCAAATATACATGGAAAATAATCCCAAAGGTTACAAAAACCTGTGTTTGGGCAGAAAAAAAGTGTTACAGTTAACACAAGGTAAATAGTAAATAGCAAATAGTATTGTACAGTAATTTTTTGTAAACTTGAATTTTAAAAAACACTTTTTAAGTGAAAATACACAGTTAACACACTGTGTTAACACAGTCTGATGATGACCAACAACAGGTCGAAACGATCGTCACTACAAAAGTAAGTGCATTTTCACTTCAAAAGTGTTTTTTAAAATTCAAGTTTAATTTTAACAGTGAAAAAGTATGGATATACAACAGAGTAATTTTTTGTATTATTTATCACGAATTGTGAACAAAAACCAGCATCTACTAAAATCTACATGCCTGAAAACGGAGTAGCAATCTGTAGTGCAAATACTGTTCAGAATGCTGTGTTCCTCGATACAGCGGGACACATTAAAGTTAATAAGAGCATCGGGAGCTTCTCTCAAGTATTTGCAACATATAAGACACGAGGAAACACGTTTACTGTTTTTGGGTGATATGGGTAGGGGGTGTACGACATGTGGAGGGCTGCTCGTTGGAAGGGGAAACATGTTTGAGTATTTCGTTGTTGGGGGGTTGGGGGGCACAAAGGGATGGAGAAAGATATTAAGAGGGAACTAGTTAGGGGGGGTTTCAGTTGGAGCACCCCCTCAACCCCCACCCCACTGTGCCAATAGCCGTTTTCTGTTTGTTAATGTTAAATGTGCTTTGCTATTTTGTAAATTGGAACACCAATTAGGCGGGTAACCCTCTATCTTATTCTATCTCTTTTTAACATTCCATCGCTCTCAAACTTTGTCTTGGTCTTCTCCTTGTTCTTCTTCTTCTTTTTCTTCTTTTTCTTTTTATCTTTCATCATCATCATCATCATCATCTTCTTCTTCTTCTTCTTCTTCTTCTTCTTCTTCTTCTTCTTCTTCTTCTTCTTCTTCTTCTTCTTCTTCTTCTTCTCTTCTTCTTCTTCTTCTTCTTCTTCTCTTCTTCTTCTTCTTCTTCTTCTTCTTCTTCTTCTCCTCGTTGTTGTTGTTGTTTTTCTTCTTCCTCTCGTTGTTGTTGTTGTTTTCCCTCTTCTTCTTCTCGTTGTTTTTCTTCTCTTCTTCTTTCTCTTCTCCTTCCTCTTTTTCTTCTTCGTCTTCTTCTTCTTCTTATTTTGTTTTCCCTTTTCCAACGATACCTCTTCTCCTTTGATACTTTTCAACCTTTTTCCTTAATTCTCCTTTTAGTTTTGAACTCATTTTTCTCTTCCGTATCCCGTTGATACTTTCTTTCTTTGTATTCCAAGCTCTTCTCTTCCACATTTTATCGTCTTCGTATTGAAATTTCATTTCTTCATCATCCAAATCCTTGTTCTAGTATTATTCCTGTTCGTTTGACCCTTCCCCTGATCACAAGATCAACTTATTCCTGTATTCTACCACCTAATCTTCTCCTCAAACTAATTGACTCTAAACTCGCTAAACTCCAAATGAATAATTTATTCATTTTCCTTTTCTCGATTTTCCCTTCCCCTCCGACTTGTCTCCTCTATGAAATTCATTCAGTCTCTCTTTTCATTGACCACACTTCTCACAAACTATCTCTTTTGCTTTTCATCTTTCCTTTCTTTATCATCATAGTACATTCTAAATTAATTGTTTCAAGTGTTTGTGTTTTGTTTCAATGTGGAAATTAGTGAAGAATTGAAAAGTCGTACATAACCTTTATTTGGACAATTTATTTTATGAAATTGGGATGAAAAGAAGTTTTGGACTGTAGTCTGTTTCTTTGTCCTTAAGTTGATTGTAAATAATAAATAAATAAATAATTATGATAGTAGTTATTACTGTATCTTCTCTCGCCTTACACCCACTTCTAATTTTTGTCACCATCCATTGTAATCTATTGTTTCTCCCTCTTGTTCCCTTTCTTCTACCCTACTCCTCCTCTTTCTCAACTCTTGCCTCCTTCTCAATCTCATAAACACTTGTGAGCTCACCAAGTGAGCTCTAGCAAGAAACACATTTATTCAATCTATTTGTTAGCGAATCTGAGCATAAAGAAGAGCAACATCCTATCTGAGGAGAGAAAGATAGGAATCTTCTTCTCCAAAGAGAGAATGATAGAGAAGAGATCTTAAAAGAGAGAGAGAGTACTATCTTATCATAAGAGAGACAGAGAGCAGCATCTTCAACGAAAAGAGAAAGAAAGAAATCTTCTTCTCCAGAGAGAGAATGATAGAAAAGAGGGATCTAAAGAGAGAGGGAGCATCATCTTCTCTGAAGAGAGACAGAGAGCAGCATCTTCACTGAAGAGAGAGAGTAGTATTTTCTTTGAAGAGAGAGAAGGAGAGAAATCTTCTCCTCCAAAAAGAGAATAATAGAAAAGAGGGATCTAAAGAGAGAGAGAGAGAGAGCACCATCTTCTCTGAAGAGAGACAGAGAGCAGCATCTTCACTGAAGAGAGAGAGTAGAATTATCTCTGGAGAGATAGAAAGAGAGAAATCTTCTTCTCCAAAGAGAGAATAATAGAAAAGAGGGATCTAGATAGAGACGGAGCGCCTTCTTCTCTCAAGAGAAACAGAGAGCAGCATCTTCACTGAAGAGAGAGAGAGTAGTATTTTCTTTGAAGAGAGAGAAAGAGAGAAATCTTCTTCTCAAAAGAGAGAGTGATAGAAAAGAGGGATCTAGAGGGAGAGAGAGCACCATCTTCTCTGAAGAGAGACAAGGAGCAGCATCTTCATTGAAGAGAGAGAGAGAGTAGTATTTTCTTTGAAGAGAGAGAAAGAGAGAAATCTTCTTCTCCAAAGAGAGAATGATAGAATGGAGAGATCTGAAGAGAAAGAGAGAGAGGGAGCACCATCTTCTCTGAAGAGAGACAGAGGGCAGCATCTTCACTGAAGAGAGAGAGTAGTATTTTCTTTGAAGAGAGAGAAGGAGAGAAATCTTCTACTCCAAAGAGAGAATGATAGGAAAGAGAGATCTAAAGAGAGAGGGAGCGAGAGCATCATCTTCTTTCATGAGAGACAAAGAGCAGCATCTTCACTGAAGAGGGAGAGAGTAGTATTTTCTCTGAGAGAGAGAAAGAGCGAAATATTCTCCTCTGTTGAAGTAGCAACATTGAGATTGTTTTCAGTTGTGATGTCAAAGTGGTGTTGGAATGACAGAAATTTCAATCATTGCCTGTTGCCTGGCCTTGATTGATGTCAAAGTGTTCTGCTCAATTAGCAGACTGACGTATGCCGTGTCATCTCCAAACAGCACACTGACAATCAGCGCTGATTGAAAACAATCTTCAATCTTCACAGGAATTTAGAGAAATTAAAAGTTATCAATTAGGGTACTTCATGATCATGATCAACCCCTCCAAGTTCCATAGGAATAATAGGGGCTCAATCTTCAAGGGAATTGGAAGGAATTCAAAATTTATCTATTATTATTAAACGAAAATCCAAATTAAA
Organism: Nilaparvata lugens; assembly: GCF_014356525.2. NCBI lineage: Eukaryota > Metazoa > Arthropoda > Insecta > Hemiptera > Delphacidae > Nilaparvata > Nilaparvata lugens. The sequence continues at coordinate 18,379,234 of NC_052505.1, forward strand.
TGCTGTAATACAAAATTTGTCATTGAGGAGATTTCATCATCATATGTATCTTCTTTTCGAGTATACTATATTTCATGTTTTCCTGATAACACATGAGATCAGTACGGTTATTTCCAAGTTACAACTAGTAGTTCTGTGAACAGTAGACCTCACGCAGTATTCTCATCCACAAGTACCTGATTGAAACTAGACCTTATGGAAATACAGCAATATACTGGCTTCTCCACACATCTGTGTAATCACTTGTCAGCTGATTTATGATGAATAATTCTATAGTCTGATTTTTACTCTAATATTGGCGTCTGAAGGCAAAGACCTTAAAGATGCATAGACTCACATGCAGCGCTAGTGTCGTACTTGCAATTGAAATCGGCCATTGAGGGGGCAACCTATAAGATTATTACATACCAAATGCCTTTGTAATCTATAATATTACAAACATATAGATATAATATCTCGTGCTAAAATACCCCAATGGCGGCCTTCAATTTCAAGTAAGAGCTATCATTGGGAAGGCATAGGCATTGTGGGTCTATATCTCTTTTAAGGTCTTTGTCTGAAGGAGGCTCCTTCTTCCTTTTATATTATCCTTGAAATGCAAAATTTCCAAAAACCTTTTATATACGTCGACGCGCAATTAAAAAAGGAACATACCTGTCGAATATCATGAAAATCTATTACCGCGTTTCGCCGTAAATGCGCAACATATAAACATTTAAACATTCAAACATTTAAACATTAAAGCAGCGTTTACACCAAAGTTATTAACAAAATGTTAATACTGTAACTTGATCCTTATGGATTCTATTAGATTGAACGGAGCTTGACAAACACATATGTTCATAATTTATGTATGATAAGTTATGTTCAATCTAATAGAATCTATATGGATTGAGTTATTAACACTTTGTTAGTAACTTTGGTGGACGCAGCTTAAGAGAAATGCCAAACCGTCGACTTGAATCTTAGACCTCTCTTCGCTCGGTCAATAATAGACTCACTTCAAACTGTCAGTATCTGTTATCACAAACACACCTAGGTTTCACACCAACCAATGCTGACAGTTTAAAGCAAGATTCCTACATATCAGTATCATCTTGAAGAAAAAAAAAGCATCAGATAGCTTATACAATCGTTTGGCTCAACTCACACTTACGCGACTCAGGTCGAGAAGAGACTTGACTCTAGTCGAGAGCATGTGTTTTCAAATGGTGACGTCGCGGAGACTAGAATCGACTGGTCTGAGTGTCACCATTGGGAAACACATGAGGGGGTCAGAATACAATGGGTCGAAGTGACATTTTTCATTTTTTTGAGTTAGCTACAGTAATCGATAGCTGAAAGTGGTAAAAATCTAGAAGAATCAATTAATGTAAATAAACTTTATGCTCAATTTTCTCGGGCCGTGCTTAGTGGAAATAGCCCAATCAGGACTCATGGAAATTATATTTTGACTGTGCTAGTCACTTTTGATGATTCTGATATGTGGGAATCCAGTTTAAAGCTGACATCGACACTTTAATCAAACATGATTCCTTATAAAATAAATAAAAATAAAAATCTGAATACTCTTTTAAATTATTTTATCATAATTTATGTATAAAATAATTTGAAATGGTACTCAGATTCATATTTTTATTCAGATTAAAAGTAGCCCTATAGAAAAAAGACGATCATCCCTTATCAATGCTGACAGTTTGCATTTGATATAAATAAATAAATAAATAAAATAAATAAATAAATAATAAATAAATAAAATAAATAAATAAATAAATAAATAAATAAATAAATAAATAAATAAATAAATAAATAAATAAATAAATAATATCATCATAGAATGTTGCACGTCTCTTTGCAGTGTCAAGTCTTTTGTTTAGCGACACTGCCACGCGGCAAGCATCGAAAGGCTTCTTCGGGGCTTTGTGCTGAGCTAAACAAAGAGAGAATCATTGTGGAAAGATGGTGTAAGAGTGAGAAAGACTGCTGCTGCTTTGAGGAAGTAATCCCGGCTAGATTTATTTGTTTTCTAATCCCGAGCATTTTTGGTTGGTGGGGGGGTTGGTCTCATCATCAACCCCCCTCTCCCCTTCAACCTCCCTCATCAATTCCCTCCCTCATCAATTTCATCCCCTCGAAACAAAACAACGAACAAGAGCCCTCGCGCCTTTTGATTTTGTACTCTGTTTAGACTGAGGCCGCCTTTTGATTGTGTCCTGTCTTTAGCCTGCTGGTAGCATCTCAGTAACAAAGGCAGCATGTAATAAACTCAGGGATTTGTTCCGTGATGGTCAGGGAGAGGACACCACTGCCTTGAAGTATCTAGTGTGTGGTTGCAATATCAATATCAACTCACTAAAATCAGAGACTAGGGATTATTGAACAGTATCTTCAGTTTTTTCTCAAATAGTCTCCAGTTACAAATTAGAAAAAGATTAGTAAACGATTAATGGATTGGACTCTAGAAAAAAATTAATAAGAAGCTGCATTTGAAGTATTGCACTCTATGGTTTAGAAACCTGGACTATTGGTAAGGAAGAAGTAAGAGCACTAAATGCCTTTGAAGTATGAGGAACGCGACTAGGTGGCACTCCGACTACTTGACACCCCGACTACTTGTTCCCTTTTCTAACCGGGTTTCAGGGGATAAGTAGACACGAGCCATACCCGTCTAGTTGTCTCCTGCCTGAGGAGGTGATAACTAGTCGGGGGGACACCCTGTCACGAGGGTGCGAGGTGTCAAGTTGTCGTTTACGGTCGGGACTAGTTGACACCTCCGGTCCAGTAGGTGTCAAGTAGTCGAGGTGACAACTTGACGGCAGTGGCATATTTTTACGAGGGTACAAGTAGTCATCTACGGTCACGACAACCTATCCCCTCGACTCCACTCCACAAGAAATCACCATTTCGGCTGGCTCTTCATTTGAAAGTTGGAAAATGAAGAGCCAAACTATCAATTTCCATATGAAAATGGGAAATAATTTCTATCTCATATTTACTCTTATTGCCACTTATTTACTATAATATTATTTATTATTTATTTAATATTATGCCCAGGAATGAGAGAAATAATTTCTTCCCTTCAATATTTGCAGTGATAGATATGGCAACACGCTACTCTTCATAATCATACTCATAAAATTTGTTTGAACAGTGTCTGTGAGTGTAGAAGACACAGACACAACTTGAATATTCTTATTGGCCTTCTTATGGTCTGATTTCCATCTGAGCGCAAGTGTATAATATAAATACTTATTTATCCTCATATTAATTACCAGACTTCATGTAATATCTCAGTGATAACTACACTGATAGCTTCATCTACCATATCATTGATGGATGAAAATTTGACTGTCCTAGCATTAGGCTCAATTTACTCGTAAACGGTGCGTCTGACGGGAAAATATAACTAGAGAAAATGTGTTTAGAATTGTGATCTACATCTAATTATCGATTTTTTTCTGTTTTCAACCAACTTGAAAAAAATTGTTCTAAAAATAGCAAAGACGGCGAATATCTCCCAAAACGTGCGTTTGACGGGAAAATGTTACTGAACCAAAAGTGCTTAGAATTCGATTCTACGTCATAACCAGTAAGAGAAATTTCTTGATTGCCAAAGTGACCAGGTGTCAAGTAGTCGGGGTGACAACTGGACGGCGACCCGAAGTTTGGTGTTGGAGACTGATGCTCAAGTTGAAATGGACTGATAGAATTACTAATGCGGAAGTATTTCAAAGGGTTGAGGAAAAACTATCTCTTTTGCATATTTTAATGTACAGACGGCATTCTTGGCTTGGCCATGTATTTAAACACAACGAATTCACCTTAAGAATACTGGATAATTGGACAAAGGGCTCGTGGAAGACCCCGGCTACAATATTTTAAGCAAGTAACCAAAGATCTAGGGATCCCGAGATACATCCAACTGAAAAGTACAGCTCTGGGCAGAAAAGGTTGGAAAGATGCCTACCAATCGAATGATTGATATCAATTATCCTATTTTACCTATAGTATCTATTTCGGATTATGTGTTATCTAAATTTGGGAGAGGAATAGCACAAGGTTACCTTATTTTGCCTCTCCCTATCATTTTGATAATGCACTTATTGTATAAATGAATAAAGAATGAATGAATGAATAAAAAATGATTGAAGCTGAAGAGGAGATCTTTAGTCTATGCTAAAAGTGAATGATACAATTAATCAATGATGATTCAATGATTTATTACAGCCAGAAAATACATACAGTAAACTAGGCCATGTCAATACAATAAAATTAGTAACAGTATTACAATAACAATAATACACAACATGCAGTGCAAGAGCAGGCTTCAAAACTATTCGGTTTTACAAAAAAAAAATAATAATAATACAGAAATATCAATAAACAATAGTCAATGGATCATAACAGTTGCAATATGAAAATCATTTCACCAAAAGTGAATGGAGGTTGACAGATAGAATGCATCATAACAGTTGCAATATTGTAGTGGTCAGTAGGACGACTTGTGCGTGAGAAAACGCTATAACTTCTTATTATCTCAGCAGGAGTCTGTCATCCGAAACAGGCGGAAAATTGAAAATTAAGACAGATCCTTCTAGAAAAAGATGTCCAGTTGCTCTCCTCCCAGAAAAAAAGACCTGTCCAGTTGTTCTTCCACTGCATACTATCACTATATTCCAACAATAAAGCACCTCCGTTGTATTGTTTGCTCTATATCATGTCCTTTTACTGTATATTTTTATTATGATCATTATGATTTCTTCTGACTTCGTGAACTCTCGGTTGCGTCTAGTTGTACGTCTTGCTACACTTTTTTATTACATTTTCATGCTCTGTTTTGTGTCACGATTATCTTAACCTTGTTTCATGATTAGATGTTGTCTATTGTTTGACTTGAGTAGAATAAAATATTTGTTTTTCAGTTGTTTTAGATAATATTGTGCTCTACTGAGTTAAAATGTGTACTGGTTCATTGATATGAGAGTATTTTCACACCGTTAACCTTCACTATACAACGATCAAGATGAACTATGAATTATCATGTTTACAATAATAATACCGTACTATTATTCTCGATACTTGAATTGTTCAGTAATAAAGAATGTAATCGTAATGTAATAACGTAATTTAATAATGTAATGTAATGTAATTTTCATAATGTAATAATGAATGAAAATCATGAACATAGAAAAACCTTGATGTTAGGTTCTTCCAATTTACGAAAATCAATACCAATTAACTTAATTAATAAAGAATGTAGGAATGAAAATCATGAACATAGAAAAACCTTAATGATAGGTTCTTCCAATTTACGAAAATCAATACCAATTAACTTAATTAATAAAGAATGTAGGAATGAAAATCATGAACATAGAAAAACCTTAATGATAGGTTCTTCCAATTTACGAAAATCAATATCAATTAACTTAATTAATAAAGAATGTAGGAATGAAAATCATGAACATGGAATAACCATAATATTAGGTTCTTCCAATTTACGAAAATCGAGACCAATTAACTTAATTAGCATAATTAATTTCAAACAACAAACCACTATACTTTATTCCAAAAAATATATTATCGAAACGTAGATAATCATCATCTCTTTTGGAATAATAATTCAACGTTAGTTTTCAGAAGTGGAAACATCGGTTTTCATGGAAACTCTGGACAGTAGAATTTTTGAGATGAGCTTGTAGTTTCTCTCCAAATCATTGTCATGATTATTGTCATTCTATGTTCGAATAAATGTGTGTGAAAATTACAATATTTACCTACACAATCTGTCCAGTTATGTTACTAATCAATTATAGAAAAATAGTGTATTACTTTCCTTGCCCTATTACCATAGGTAAGGAAAGTATTGCTTTCAGAAAAAAATTAAGGTACCACAATTTCTAAATTTCTATACATTTCAAGGTCCCCTTAGTCCAAAAAAAGTGGTTTTTGGGTATTGGCATAGAGAAACAATGGCGTAAGTAGATATCCCATGGTATAGGGCATTTATGTCGCAACTTTTACTGTGTTATCTCAAGCCGATTACTGTCGATTATTGTAGATTTTTACTGTTTTGACTGGGTAAAAGTGTATAAACGGCACAATATGAGAGACTACAAGCGTCATAAAGCTTCACGGGAAAGAAATAAGTGGACTATCGGCTTGAGATAACAGTAAAAGTTGCGACATAAACGCCCTATATCATGGGATATCTATATATGCTATTGTTTCTCTATGGTATTGGTCTGTATGTGTGTGTGTGTGTGTGTGTGTGTGTGTGTGTGTCTGTATGAGTGTATGTGCGTCTGTGTACACGATATCTCATCTCCCAATTAACGGAATGACTTGAAATTTGGAACTTGATGTCCTTACAATATAAGAATCTGCCACGAACAATTTCGATCGAATGCAATCCAATATGGCGTCTAAAATGGCGAAAATGTTGTCAAAAACAGGGTTTTCGCGATTTTCTCGAAAACGGCTCCAACGATTTTGATCGAATTCATACCTGAAATAGACATTGATAAGCTCTATCAACTGCAACAAGTCCTACATCTGTAAAGTTTCGGGAGCTCCGCCCCATCTATGCAAAGTTTGATTTTAGATTCTCAATTAGCAGCCTTCATATACAATTCAAACAAAAAATTTCAAGTGAAAAAGATTGAGCATGAAAATCTCTGCAATTGATGTCTTGTAACCTTTTCACCTAAGCTTGAAATTCGAGAAAATGTGTTTATTAAATTGCAATTGTTGGCAACTGTTGGTTCTATTGAATCATTTACTACGTCATACCTCGTGTGTCTCTAGCGTTATTGTCCTATCACCAGCTGTCTCATATCTTTGAATAGTAGATTTGAGATGCGCGAGAACACTAGCGTCAGGTGGTAAATTTTCATAACGGCAAGGAAAGTTGTGTGAGTGCGCCACACCAGATTTTTTTTATTGAAGATCATAATGATAGACTAGTAATTAACAGATTTTTAAGTAGTACTATTTCTCATCTTCAACCCTTCTAATAGCAACTGGATGTCGGAAAACATAATTTCTCACTATCTGTAGAAATGATATAACAAAGGTGTCAATAAAC